>NW_020450760.1:158370-282970 GCF_003343035.1 Apteryx rowi | reverse complement strand
AGTGTAAAACTTGTGGTGAATCTCTCAGGAGAGGCTCAGCTCCTAGTGCATTGCCAGTGCAGCTGGTTTTGGTTATTCTCAGCTCCCTGCACTCTGCTGCAGCTACTTTGGCAGAGATTTAGCAAAGGCTCTTGGACAGTTTATTATCTGGCTATGCAGGAACACTGAAGAGTTAAAATGTTTGTGCTCTTTCCTGTTCTTCCCGTTTTTTTGGGCCAAGGTGAATGTTCTCTACATAGGAGTCTGCAATGAGGAAGCAAGGAGACATTATTTCCCACAAAGAGCACAGAGGTACTCTCACAGGCACTTATTAAGGAAGATTTGTAGCTAAGCAGAAAACTGCGGGCTTTGGAGAATAGTTTTACAAGCATGGCTTTTGAGTACTGAGTATCAAAGAATGTGCTCAGTTCATGGAAGGATGTAGGATTTAGAAATCTTACTAGAAAGATGGTAGCACAGAGCCTACTTTTATATGCGACTTTCTTCCTGGTTTTGTTGGAAACTCACATGGACTGATCAGTGATCTGATGTGACTTTAAAATCACAGAGCATTTATATGTAGATGTGGCTTTTCAGATGTTTGCTTTTGAAACAACTTCTCAGATTCTCTGACTCCCCTAGAATAACATTTGTCATCCCTGGTAAACATCAGCTGCTCTGTTTGGAAGAGTGAAGATGAATATTTGAAGGTAATGTGGATCATACACTCTCAAAAACATGCCAGCGTTTGTCCAGCCTCTCAGACATCAGCATATTTTATAAGTACCCTCTACTTTGTTAAATGATATAAGCGGAAATGTATGAGCTTTGTGTCAATTCATACAGAAACAAAATTGGCTAGGACATCTTGAACTAAAACAATGTGGTGTAACATGGCTTCTTGCTTTGGCCTACCTGGACTGGAGCACTTTCTATTCTTTCGCCTTTGATACCTAATTTTAAGAGTTCTCTTGTGGCTATTGTTGATGTAACATGAATGCAGTGGGGTCATTCTATTCTTTCATGTATTCTCAGACAGCTGGTGAAGGAAGTATCAGAAAAGAGATTCTCTGTGAAGTATTTCTTTGGGATGAACCTAAATCAGACTGTTTCTAAATAACCCTGGATTTTAGTGAAAAGTCCTATATATAACTGAAATGCATGGCTTTCCTTTCTCCTCCTCAGTGAATGAATCAAATGCTAGGTTCATGTGCAATCTTAAAGTTTATATGTAGTTCTTGGTTTGAAGGGCTCAGCTGATGCCTATTGCTAACATTTATCCTGTTTTCCTCTTCTTTGTAAGATGTTGATGCTCATGTATTTGTACTTCATCATGAGGCTCACAGGTAAGGATACAGAGGAGGGTGCGGTAAAACTTTTCATAAAGGAACAGACCAGTAATTCCTGGCTAACAGTGACTCATGTAGATCTTATGCATGGGTATGAATCTAAAGGTCTCCTTGCGATTCCGGCTCTAACATATTCTCTATGTGCATGTGCTTACAGCATTTTTTAAGATCATCTTGGTGTGGTTTTGCCGACACTGTTTAGAATAAGCTGCCAGATGAAGTTTTGGAGGTCTTTGAATTGCAGCTCCAAGAGATTTCATTGCCACACCAATTAAGATCCAGTAATATATTAGATAGTAAAAAGGAACCTTGTAAGGAGAGGTCTGTATCTGTTTAATGTGCATATGGTAATTACCTATTTTGGGGTGACATTTAATAGACTGAAGTTCACTGGTGCTCATTTCATCCTTTTGTATGGGGATTGCTGGAAGAGAACGTGTACTTAACATTTTGGGTTGTGACAAAAGAGGAGAAAATTATACCCCTTGGCTATGCTCTTTTGATCTTGCGTTTTTACTAAGGTGAAAATGTGGTATATGTCAGATGCTAGCTGCAAAGTGCATCTGAATCTTTTTGTTTTGGATTTAAAGAGAAGTCAGTCATAATCCCTAGAATTCAGATTACAGAAGAATTTCTTTCATGGGGAAGAGTTTTTCAGGCACTGATCAGTCCTTTCTTTGGAGGTTTTTGGTTATTTAGACTCTGCAGTTATCATTCTGCAGCAGCTGGTAACTCAGCTGAGTGTTTGGTGATGTTGGAAGTAGAACAGAGAAGCTCAATGTACTTTAAATCCCATTGTACCTGCATTTAAATTTTGTTTGTAGGCAAATCAAAGGATTTGTGATTTTTTGTTTTTTTACTATTTCATATAAAAGCAATATCAACACAATGGCATCTGTGAATTAAAATGGGAGTAATAAATGTGCATTTAAAGAATCATAATGCGGGTATAAGCCTCTCAATTTTCCACTAGTGAAAACTGAGACTAGTGGGAATCTGCCCTCTTCATTTTAGCATTTGAGAGTAGAAAGGAAGTGGGTGTTAGCAACCATAAAACCTGGTTTCTGGCACTTCTGGGGGATATGGTGTATGAGACAGGCTAAAAGCCTTGCACAAGGCTTCATGGGAAGCCAGCAGTAGGGACTGGAATTATCTCCAGCTTCTGAGCCTTATTCCCATCCCGTGAGCCAGTCGGTCTCATAAAATGGAGGTGCATGGACATACTGGAGAAAAGTGGACCCACTTTGTCTTAAAGTTGCATGAATGTATAGAAAACTTAAAGTGACTTTTCTGTGAAATGTTTTTATTTCCATCTCTAATCTTCTCATGAGGCAAGTAGGTCTCTCCATTTTAAAAAGCAAGAAAACTGTCTGAAGAAATATTAAAAACAAAAGGTGGTGGTGGGGGGGAAGGAGCAAAGAAAGAACCTGGATGTTGATAATGGAGCTGGAGAGGCCTGGTTAACAGCAATTCCCCTCTTGTTTTCAGACTTGCTGCAGAATGGCAGGAAGCACTTCAGGGAGGTTTTTTGTGTTGCTCAGAGAAATGAAGGGTTGTTTCCATGCTCAAAAATGGCCATTTCTTGGATGGCCCATGTGAGAAGTGAAGCTTTAATGTTATTCATCTAGTATATTGCCGTAAAGATGTGGTCTGCACACTATGTCCAAATAATTTAGAAAGTGTTTCTTAAAAGTTTCTCTAAAATGCATGTTGGATCAGGATTTGCACAGAGGAAGAGAAGGCAGAGGAAGAGGGAATTGGACCAAATTATGTGCTCCAAATTGATAGGAATCCCCTGAAATCAATAACGCTTTGCTGCTAGTTAAGGGTCTGTCCCATTTGTTTGTTGCTGTTTGAGCCCGAATCCTTAGTATGTACCGCAGACCACACTGCTGATGTAAATGGATTGGCTGAGTACATCTGGTGGAACTACACCAGATAATTCTAGCTGTATTTTTTAAAATTCTGTGCTGTATTCTTTTCCACAGAATTTTTTTTTTGAACTAATCATAACCAGCAAAACTTGTTGCTTAAATGAAGCACTCAAACCTCAGCCTAGTGTAAATCTACCAGAGAAACTATTTTAATTTATAACAGCTTGAGGACCTATATTAAACTTCTCGTTTTCTGTTCCAGAGTTTTTACGTGAACAAAACAGGCTATTAAAAGTGGCTGCAGTTTGCAGCTGGGCTTGCAAATAAATGTTTAAGAGCTGTATTAAGCAGACTCATTTGTTCTTGACAAACATCAAATCTACTAGAAAATTAATTAACCAGATTAACCAAAACTCTCACAAATTTGGGTCATATTCAGTGAATTCATCTAGCTGAATTTTTTTAAAGGATTTTTTTAAAATTTATTTAAAACAGGAGTTTTCAGTTTAAAAATTGACTAAAATCTCAAAGAGAAAAGCTTTACAGGATTACTTATAAATTAAATAGAACAATTCACTTTGAAACCTAAGTCCTTACCTGGTAGTGTTGCTCTAATATTTAGGGATAGCTTGTTTTGACTGAATTTGAGCTTTTTTTTCTCCCTGACTTCTTCATTATGAAATGAGACTCAATTGTTCACTGTATTTGTTATCTGTCATGGTAATATTCAGAAAGATCTTTCAAACTCACAGAAGACAACCCATATTAACTGAAGAGCAGGAGTGCAATAAAATACCTGATACCCAACTCAACTGAAAGGGACATTAATTTTTGCTGACTGAACAGAGGTGTGTCAAATTCAGTGTGTCATCTCCAAACAAACTACTGTACCAGAAGTGGAAGATCAGACACTTTTCCCCTTCTTCTGATGAGGAATTTGGTTATTAAAATGTTTCTTCAGAGTGGCTTGTTCCTGTYGGAAATTGAAGGTCATAAAGGTAGAAGTGAGGGTGTATTTACTCCTACCCTGCTGCTCTAATTAAAGGATCAGAAGCAACCAGGGAGTCCCAGTTCCCTTTGGTTCTCAATGAGCCTCTACAATTTATTCTAGAAGGGGGGAGAAGGGAGGGTCAGCCATGTCCTCCAGACTGCAGATCTTTAAGTCTTTGATCACTATCTGCTTGGTTTTGTCTGTTTTGCTGAGGAAGGAGCAATGCAGAGCTAAATTAAATAAATGCATTTAAATAACCATGTGTCTGATTTAAACAGAGGGAAGAACAGGAAGGAGTGCTGGTGGTGACACGAGCTGCAGAAAGAGCTCAGTAGCAGTCTTGGCTTATAATTTCCTGCCTGCTGTTGCTTTAACATTTCAGTTTGGTTGTCTTTTAAACACATTTGAATGATAACTTTTTTATTTTTCTACTTGAAAAATATTGAAGAAATACATGAAATGGCACTATCTAATACAGTGACAGAAAAATGCAGTAAACCCTGTAATCTCTGCTCTGGAGTAGGAAGGAATGCAGTAAGAAACTCCCCCACCCAAGTAGCTAGATGGTGAGAATCTAATAATGTGAGGTTAGATCCTGTCTCACCAGGGTCAGCTTGTTCTGCTGGATTTGTGCAAAAGGACTTCTGAGCTTGCTAAAGAGCAGCTGCTGATTCCTGCAGCACTGGAGGAAAAACTCAGCAGGTGTTTTTCAGTCAGTGAGTATAACTGGTGCTTCAAGGGCCCTCTGGGCTCTGCAGGGTAGTGGTTGCATGTCAGGAGCCAAAGGGAATGTTTATGGACAAGAAAGTGGGTACTCTCTACCAATGCAGTTGGCTGAAGATGTTGTGGTCTCAAGGTATCATTACAGGCTGATGGGTCACAGGAATTTTGGGGCTGTTCTAATGTAATCCAGCACCAAGATTGCTCTCCTTTCAGTGCACTGAGTTTTCAGTAATTTGTGGTTTCTAACTGAAGCTGTGCCAATGTATTTGTGTATATGCACATATTTATATACACAAGTAAGATTGACTAATTGATTTACCTCACTCCTGCTATTAATTTGCAGAATTCATTGCCACAGCCACTGAGGCTAAGGGCTTAGACTCCTAAAACAGTTACTCTCACATGGCTAAATCCCAATCCTTAATAGGTTAAGGTCAGGTAAAAAGCAAGACTTTGCTTATTTAGTGTGATGGTCCACTTGCTGGCTGCCAGGTTTGGATATTTTACCACCTTGTTTTTTACTGGCTTTATGCACCTGGGTAAATTGCCTGAAGTAAAGGGTAGAGCGGGAGTTAAAACTTGGAGATTTGGCTCCTAATAATCTTCAGAGCATTAGGCAGAAAGAGAATGTTATTTCTTGACTTTGGAAATGGAGACATGGGCTATGTTTTCAGTGGAGTCAGCTCTCTTGCTGTTATAAGGGAGCACTGGTATTTCCAGCTCTTCAGCTTTTATTTTGAATCTTAATATTTGATGTTAATCTTAAAGCTCTGTCTCCTTATTTGAAGCCAGCACCTGAGAATCTTGGTTTACCTTTTTTTGGTGAGAAGTTTGCAAATGTGACTGAAGCTGGCTCAAYCACTAAAAGTCCAAGAAAAACATATCTCCATACTCATTTTCTGAGCAGTGATGACATTTGTTTCCTGACTGTTGGGAACCTGACTCATGAGCTCTGTTTGATGTATGATACTGTACTTTTTATTGTACCAGCTGCAGAAGACCTGGCTCATAGCCTTTGGTTAATTTGTGAGGATCATGTCTTGCCTRTTTTGATTTTTTTTATAAAATTAAAATAATTAGCTATTTCATGTGGTCTCTGTGTGCCTACTTCTATTACTTATATCAAAGCTGCTTTTGAATAGCATGAGCATTAAATTATACCATAAAATTAAACTCTTTACATTTCTTACCACTGCCAAAACTCCAAAGCCATTATTAAAAAAAAAGAGTGGGGGGAGGGGGAGAAATATGTTATCTGAGCTCAGGGGAAGTTCTAAAGGGTGGACTGAAGCCCTGAAAACAAGATCATGTAATAGTGATCAATGAGGCTATATAATGCATGGCAAATATTTACAGCTAGGCTGTTGGCTAGCAACAGCCTCCTTAGGACATTAGAAAAGTTACCTTTCAGTCTGCTTTAGAGGAATCCTTTTAGTCAAAATTGCTCAGAGGCAATGACTGCAGCACCATGGAAGTAAATGGAGCACAATCAGTCCATATCTAGGTAACTGAGATGGCATTGTATCATCGTGCCTATTTTCATTTGTGTGGAATTCATAAAGCATGCAGGGACCCCCAAAWAGCACTGCTGAGAAATGTGCATTTTGCATGTGGCATGCTGAAATGTACATTGTTATACTAGTTGAGCATAATACAGGAGGGTAAAGACATGTTCTCTTCGAAGCAGTGCCTATAAACCTTGTTAAATGCTGATGTTCCATCCTTTTAATTAAAACAAGCTGGCATTTATGGTTACATGTAATCAAGAAATGAAGTTTTTTTATAACAACTCTTTATCCCTGATGTGATGAGGGAAAATATCATTCTGCCTTTATCCAGGTGCATCATCTTTTAGAGGACAAAGTTTGTCCAGTTTTTTACAAGCTTTTCTTTGCTTTGTTTAGTTTCTGTAGACATCCGCATTGCCTGTCTGTGTCTGCTTTTGAAGTGAACCTAATCATATGCTGTTAGGTAATGAGTACCAATCTTCCACTGGCCTGTATATAATAAAACAACTGTGCATGCATTGTAATGGCATATTTAGCTGAGCGGTCTTACTCATTTTGTTRTGCTTCCTCTGTTGCCAGTAGTTTCAGGATGCTATTACAGTATGCATTAGCTAGTACATGAATCATTACTGTTCCCAGACCCCCATCTCTACTCCAGACCTTTCTATTGGGTTGGGATGACAAGCTGTGATGCTTTATGCATGATTAGTTACTCTAAATATGATTTTTTCATTCCTGTTTAACTTCTATTCTAAACTTGTCTTTCCTTAGCTTGTGGCTCTGCCTAAGTTGTACCTCTTAGTCCTACTTTCTTCCCCCACTACTTATGTGCACATTTATGATCTTTACAAATGATCAACTGTAGCTCCCCTAAAAATGCCTAAGGCTCAGTACTACTTGATTTGCAAGTTCAAAAATGAATGTGTGCTTCTTGATCTTTGAGTCTGTAGAGGTTTTAAATGTCACAGAGGTGGTATGTTCAGTCTCCAGGGATAAAGTTGCCCTCTATTGAGTATACGTGATGAGTGCTGGTTGTGAATGAAGGAACTGTTGGCAGGTCTGCTTTTTGACTGAAACTGGAATGAAATGTAAATGRGAGGAAAAAGGAGCATTAAAGCGTAGCAGATAAAATGTGATCCTAGTTTTTTGTAGAATAGATTTTATCTTATACTGTAGCTATGCAGTCTAGGGGATTTGTTTCTTCTGGATTAAGAATAAAGCTACTGGAGCTAGGATTCAAAACAGTTTTGTTTTCCTCTTGCAGACTTTTATGCTGATGCTCTATTAAAAGTGCATTGATGCCTGTTTTACACATATGTAAAGGAAAGAATGAAATCTATATATGTATCTTTATTTGACCCTAAAAGCAGGCTTTAATTTAATCATTTTTTAGGGATATGTCAAAAGGTAAATACCAGCCTCCAGAATTATCCCAGTTTTATTTTTACCAGAGTGCCTGAAGACTTATTTGATTTCTTTTTTGGGACAGGACTGGAGAATGCAGACRTCTGCTTGGAATCTCGCTTGCTGCTGCTGCTCAAGAGCTTCTCAGGCTTGATGAAGTCAGAGGCTGTTAAAAGTGCATGTTTCTGCATGATGAGTTTTAATGGGGAACTAAAAAAGCATTTAAAAAAAAACAGTAACCCCCCCCTCCTCCCAAGGATGCTGTTCTCAAAATTCTCTCTCAAACCAGGGTGACCTGTGGCTCCTGTAGGGATACCTTCCCTAAACTTGTGCTAATTCTTTTCAGAGCTGAGGATGGGGAAGTTCAACTGTTTCTCTAGTATAATGTTCCCTTTCTGAACCCCTAATGGCAGGTGAAATARTGGCATCTCTTCATATTCCTGAGTCAGCACCAAAATGGAGCTACTTCATAGAAAGAAAATCCCAAATTATGTGGTTAAGTGAAGTATCCTTAACAGGTAATGCACTGGATAAATTTGAGATTATGAATGCTCATTACTGTTCATGTAGGATCTGAGACTTAAAATATTTTATAGCATCCTAGGCAATCAACTTGGGCAGAAATTTTCTGCAGGGTTTGTTAGAAAAGAACCCTCTGCAAGCAGTGCRCTGGAATACAAGCTTGCAAATCAGTGAGGTGTTGACTGGCATTTCTGATGTATACTGGGAAAAAAGAATAACTTCCTTTTAAGAAGAAATTGCAGTATTGATCTCACCTACTTGTTATTTCTTCCTCATGTCTAGAAAAACATGGAATTCTAGGTACATTATGTGGTTAATTGTTTGTCTAGCTGTAACAAAATGCTATTTAAACCAATTGATTAAAGTTTTGCTCACTGAAGCATCTTACTCCATGCTTAACATACATCTTAACTGCCCAAGTTCCTTCTGAAGTCTACTTCATGTTATTCTAGCAGAAGTTTGACTTCACATTTCTTACTACTTCGCTGTTCACATCTAGGATTTCTCTATCACTTATGTATCAGGCTTCATTTGAATCATATGGGTAGGAGGAGGCTGGTTATTGCAAAAGAAGTTTGTTGAATTTGGGTTGCCCCTTCATTGCAAATATCCATTTAGTTTTTGTCCCTATATGTGGCTAATATTTGGAAGTGGCTTACTTTCTACAGGAGTATTGCATGGACCTGTGCAAAATGTCAACAAAGGGTTAAGGGCAATGTAAATCCCTAGATGAAGGTCCTAATGAGTTTAGTGAGTTAGGGCTCCATCTATTCCTAGAAAGTAAACAATGAGCATAAACTTTACCAGGATCTTTCAGCCCCCACCTTTTCCAGCAATATAATTGGCTATAGATAAGTTATAATTGGATTCTCTATTCAACAGGAACTCAGCCTGAGATATCTCCTGGTGGAGTATCCCTATCTGAGCACAAGTCTGTACAAAGCATGCTCAGGTTCAAGGCTTCCAGGAGGCCATAAGGCTTTGGGATGAGATGTCTTCTAAATGTGAGCCTCTGAGTCTTTCCAAGAATTCAGATAAGATGGATTCAGATAAGCTTAACATATTGGTTTCCTGTCTGCACAATAGCTACTCTCACAGGAACAGTGTTACATGAACAGGATTGCCAGTTATCCTTAGGACCAAAGGTCTTGAAAAGGAGCTGCGTTTTATGTGAAGCAATATACAAGTCACAAATGATGGGAATGAGACATTGCAATCTTATACAGCTTAGTAACAAATGTCCTGGTTGCTTGTGGGAGTGTYAGCTGAAGGGATCTAAGAATCATGATTGCTGTTTACCCAGGGTTGTAAGAGTGAATACAGTATGTTACACTTTTTGACTAGCTTTAAATATAAGCAAATCTGTTGCTGAGTCTTGAAGGCCTTCTGCTGAGGTCTGTAGTCTCCCAGACTGGAAAAAACATGTCTGTTTTGTCAAGGTATATTCTTTAAATTGAAGGTTTCTTGTTGTAGCACACACTTCTATTTGGCCTTGAAATTACAAAATGATATTTTGTTTTCTTTAGGCTTGAATTCTTGCCTATTTATTCTCTTGCACAGAACCAAGAGAAGATAGTATTAAAATAGTTAGTTCCTCAGATGGCATAAATCAGTATAGTTCCATTGGCTGCCCTGATTTAAATCCAAATCTGATCAAAGAACTTCAAATCTGGTCCCCAAATGAATGAAAATAGAGAATATCCTTAGGTGCCTAAAACCKAAGTCTAATTTTCCAGGAGAAGGGAATCAGCTGCTACCTTGTGCATTCATAACCCTGCATTAGCTGCTTATGGCTCAGTAACTGATATTGGCTGTGAAGCAGGCACTTGGCTGC
Source organism: Apteryx rowi (assembly GCF_003343035.1). NCBI lineage: Eukaryota > Metazoa > Chordata > Aves > Apterygiformes > Apterygidae > Apteryx > Apteryx rowi. The sequence goes on along the minus strand of NW_020450760.1, from coordinate 272,786 downwards.
TCCTTTGGCCAGCAGAGAAGAAATGTTGGCTGCTGGCTCTCTTGAAAGAGCAGAGCTATAAAATGAGGAAATAATAAAACATGATGATTAGGTTAGGGTCACAAAATATTGTAAATAGGAACATATTGGCTTTTCTGCTGTTTTTTGAAGCTTCTCGTATGTTGGCTGGCCAGCTTTCTGGATGTCTGTGTTGCTGTAACTGTTTGGCTGTCTAAAGGTGATGTATAAGGGGGAAAAAATAAGCCATTGGTGACCTTTTCATGTATACTAATGCCTGAAACAACATTTTTCTGACAATGTTTCCATCAAGATCTTTATGTTGGCAATGAAGTCTCCTCCTTCCAGCTCTCACCCCCAGAAATTTTGGTAGGATACAGGATAGTACAGGAGAATTGCCATGACCAATATTTGTATTTACATGTTTTGACTGGGATTTTTAATCCTTCTCATTTCTTTGTGCATCTTCTGGCCCATGTATTAATTCTAGGTGCTACAGAAAAGCAAATGATAAGTAATACWATAACTTCTAGAAGTTGCTGTGCCAGGAAATGTGAGCAATTGGCAGAAGAGAAGTTTCATCAGAGTTGAACTGCTTCAGCCATAATTTGGGGTTTATATGTGGGCTGCTTATTTCACAGGGGTAAGCATGTAGCTTGATAGCTTTTTTCAAAGCCTTGAGCTGCTGGARGTCCTTCCAGGCGTCAGCAGGAGTTGCGACCAATGGCTTTGAATATCAGATCACTTGTTAAGGGACCAAGTGTTAGCACAATGGAGTCTAGGTCTGGAGATCAAAATTTTGGCTTTAGTTAAACAGATGTTATAAAAGCAGCATGGTATATTTCTCTGCTAAAGAGTATTTATAGTTGCCTTAAGTAGTTACATAGTGGTTGATTGTACAATGTGACAGTAAGGCAATGGAGGCCATAGCCAACTCAAACCCTAGGCAGCCTGGCCACTGCTGCCACTGGAGTAGACCCAAGACCAATAGGGGGTTATACCCATTAGGGATTTGGGCACCAGCCTTCAAGATCTATGAGCATCAGTGGCAGATGCCAACAACAAGGCAAGCACCCAGCTTTTGCAARCAGTAATGCATGGAAAATGCTGACATCCGTAATAAGAAGCTGCCTGTTAATGAAGTTTTATCCCTTTTGTTCAAAAGCATGGCTGTCAAATGCAAGCAGTGCAGTAGTGACAAGGAGCTGTGTGTCCTGGGCTAAGGGTGAGGGGGAAACAAGAATAGGTGTAAAATTGAAAGTCTGGCTCATTGCCCTTTGTCATGTGTATGTGGGTTTCAAAGGAAGGTGGTTGAGTCAGTGTGTAGGACTTAAACACTGTTTAATGGTGTCTYGTATGAGTTACCTTGTATGATGTGAAAGACTACTCTGCTTGATTTTAAGCAAAAGCTTGAAAGTATTTCCTACCCACTATCCTCTCTGCCCCCAAACCATTGTCATGGATTCCACATTCATTCTGCTTGTAGACTTTTTTCCTGAGCTTTTACAAGCTGTTCTTTTGTCATTTTTTTAACAGAAAATATTGGTTATTTCTTTCCCTGTTGCTCATGGCGGTGGTGCTGGGGTGGGGGGAGATTCAAAATGTGGAAATACAAGGAAAATAATGGCAGGATACAACCACTTGTGATCCATCCAGAAACACTGGGTATATCTGGCCAGGAAGACTAAGCTGCTGTTGAGCTCAGGGGCACTAGTCAGTACCTATCCAGCTAAGGTGGGGAGAGAGGGGAGGAAAATCTTTTTGCAGATACAGACTGAAGGACCATGCTGCAGAAAACCTAATTAGTATGTTATTGGAACACAATAGTTTTACAAGCCTTGAGATACACTTGTGCTGATTCCCACTTAGGAATGTCCACCTGTATGCAATTCCACCAGGTCTGTGGCCTAACAGATGGTCCTAACTAATGAAAAGAGCCCTTTTAATTAGTCAGTCTAAAGACATTCATTCACATTGGTGGGYGCTCCCAATAAAGTTTCAGTGACTAGGATTTGTGTTGCTGGCTTCCAGCAGTCACCATCTGCTTGGTGACAGAAACTGGCCCATGATATCACTGCTTGTATTTCCCACTTCACTGGGCTGGAAACAGGTTTAAGGCTTGGGKAAAGGGTGGGGGGGAAGGTCTCCTGGTTACTGCCCACAGCAGTTTGAAAGCTGTGGTATCCCTGCTTCCAGGCCTAGGATTACAACAGTTTATCCTGCTATCTCTAACAGTTTCAGAAAGCAGCTTTAGAAATCATGCTTATTTTGTCTGGCAGCAGTTTTTTAATATTTGAGAATACCTTCAGTGATTTGCCAAGGTTTTCTTAGGCTGTTAGCCTGTTTCTTAATTGAATATTGAAAATCCCTCTGTTCTTGATCAATGTTACAAAATCCAAAATGATTGGAATTAGAACTGTCATCTTGGTAAGGCTGGTCCTAGGAGTCCAGGAGTTTGCATGCTAAAGAACCTCTCTGGCTGCATATTAAAGGGAACCGCTTAATAGCCACATTCAGTTAAGAAAATAGAAGGGATGGGGAGCTGGAGCAGTACAAAAGAAGATATGCAAGGCTTTATCATCCATGCCTAACTTTGTCTTCTGCATATTGACAAACTAATTCAGACGGGGATAAATAAACCAGTGGAAAACTACAAAATTTCTTGGAGGAAGAAAACCCACAGGGTATTGAGAAGAACTGTGGGAATTCAGCTTCTTCAAGATATTTCTGACCATAAATGTTGTTTACATAGTTAGCCTATTTACAACCCTTGCCTGCACCCCCTATCCTCCCACCCCCTCAAACCCTGTCTGAGCTCTAACTTTATTTTTGTAAATGCTATAACTTTTCAGGTCTGTTTTCAATTAAAGCTTTTAGAGTTCATTGAGCTCTGGGAAAAGGACTATGGAACTATTAGGTCTTGTAGTTATTAATATATACTTAAGAAAGCTTCCTGATAACATTTGATTTGACAAAGTCAGTCTGAACTGTTGATCTTACAAATCTCCTGTGCCTGCCACCTTCCTTACCTCTAGTCTCCAAGTAAAGGTATTTCTCTTCTGGTTTCTGTSTCTTCATTTTCTTCATGTCCTTAAGCTTTTTCACTATAATTAGAAGTGCTTGTGCTATGCAAAAGCTTAAGTGCTAATCCAATAACATGACTCTAAGATGTAGAACTTCAAAAATAATTCCAAAAACTATGAAACATACTAAAATAACAAGATTTGGCAACATTGTCATAGAAGTCAGATGCAAAGATTATGGCATTGGTGCCCATTTTGGATTAATGCATTTATTTTGAATTTTTTCCTCTGTTAATGTGATCATGTTTTTATTGTTAAATTGYGTGCTGTTCTCAGGTGTCCTGCATTTGATAAAACTTTCCTCAGGACTGGCCTGGAGGACAGCCTTGAGGTCARATTCACCACCTGGAGCGCCTTCAAACTCCTTTTACTTGTTGCTGTGTAGATAGCTGCCCCTCTGTCTTAGCTGTCCTTTCAGCAACATTGGGAGACTGGCCTGTCCTTCAGTGGACCCAGAGTTTCTTTCCCCAGTGGCAAATAGCTTTCAGAGGCAGCAAATGATGTCTTGGCTAAGCATTGAAGATAACTTTTATTCTGAAACCCTTGCTGACATAGTGCCTGCAATTGCAACTTTGTTACCATACTGCCTAGTTATGGGCCAGAATCCAGCAGTTCTAGATGCTCTACAAACATGGAACAGCATGTCCTTGCCCCAAAAAAGTCTATACTAAGTAAAGTACAAGATGGCCAGATGGCAAAAGACAGGGGAGAACAAGATGATGATGTAGTTCTGGGCAGGCTCAGTGGTAGCTGCAGGATATTGTTAAACACCCATACAGGCATGGTGACAAAGGAGAGTTTGAAGRAAGTTAATGATGTTAGCTAGCAGCTCTCTTCAACCGTGAAGAACTTAGTGAGGTAAAACATAAAGGTGTTTGAGGGTTTAGTAATGAATGATAGACTGGCTCATGGGCTGACTGGAGGTATGAGTTGGGTGAGAAAAGTCAGGTAAGAGTTGTGGAGGCCATGGATGACCCTGAACATGCCTACAGGACTGACTTATAATTGATGTGCTGTAGAAGAGTAAGCTAATGGAAGGATACAAAAAGGGAATGATAAGGCCAATAAAATTGGGCTAGCTGCAGAATTCCAAATGGTTATGTTTGGGTAAAACCTAATTTATTAAAGAGGGGGGGGGAAAAAATGCTCTAGTCAGAGAACTTTATCTCCAGTTGAAAAATGATCAAACAAATTAATGGGAAAAAAATTGAGCGAGAATTATTAAACCAGAAAAGAGACCTCTGACTTGAGAAACGAAGTAAACTGGGAGAATGTTCACTATATATTTACTCTGTTCTAATACTTTTTCCTGTGGCAGCCATTGCTAGCCACTGTCTGAGATAAATCTGTCTAGCTTCTTATCCTTTGATCTGTTTCAGTACACTCTTTTCTTATAAGATGATGAAATCTAGGGCTAATACAGAAATCTTGGACTTGCCTAGCAAGAACTGGTAAGATTCATATGAAACTTGCATATGACAACCTACAAAGAGATCCAGGTCAGAGATGGTACCACTGTTTCAGGCATAAGTGCTAAGTAATGGTGGCGTCCACAATGATGAAAAGAAGACCTATGAAGGAAGGAGATGTGGGGAAAGGGAATGGTTCAGCCATGTTGAGCTTGAATGGATAGTTAGCCATGAAGATGAGGTGTTTGAGAAACAGGTGGAAAAATCAGATTCATCAGCACTTTGATAATTAAATTTGTGAATAAGTCATCTAGCTCTGGGGAGGAGACTTGAGACATTGAGTGAGTCTTGTTGTTGTCCTAGTAGATAAAATACAACTTTCAGCTGCTTAAGATACTACAATGGACCAAGGGCTAATGTGTCTGATATATGTCAGTCTCTTCTTGCTTATGGCCAGAGGACTGGGACAGATGATTGAAGGTGATAACATCTTAAATCGTTATGAGCAAGATTCATCAGAAGGTGTCTGTTATAGGCCAAACCCCTGAAGCAACCTCTAGCAATCATACTAAGTCCACRAAAGAAAGAGTCCTGTGGATCCCATGTACAGTGAAAAACTTTCAGAGGTTACAATGGGAATGATTGGAAAGAAGGATGAGAACATTATTTGGACACAATCAAAGATGCCATGGGAGGGCCACATTCAAGGTGGAGGTGTTTGCCTGAAGACAGCTGACAGGCCAAGGAAGATAAACCTGGAATATTTAGGAGAGAGCTTTAGCTAGGAAGAATTATTACTGTGGGGAGAAGTCCAGACTAAGGTAGACAAATTTTTTTGGCACTTTTTTGTTGAAGCCGTAGCTTTTCATGAGAACATATCCATTTAAATGAAATATTCTGGAAGGCTTCCCAGCTCAAGACTGAATTTTGGGAGAAAGAAGGAAAGTGGTGCTGGGTCCCTATTATAGTCTGTAGCACAATATGAAAAGCAGTCATCTGGGATTTGGAGACTGTTTTAAAATTCTTCTGTTAATTAGGTAGACTTTTTTCCTGTATGAGTACCTTTGTAAGACTTATTGTCTAGTCCGAGATAGACATCTYTGGTTTTAATAAAAATATCACAATCTTAGTTTTATCTTGTTGTGAAACAGGAAAAAAGAGATTAAATCTCGGAATAGATCATGGCATGGGAAAACTGATTCTCATCCAGCTCTTCTTCAGACAGACTGTAGATAGCACAGTTAATACGTTTAGAGATTTGAAAAAAGAAAGAGGGGTTGGTAGCTGGATACATACTTGAGGTAAAGGTTGGATTTTGTAAAGATGAAGAGCTTAAAATACTTGTAACTGAGGGAAAAGTGTCAAAGAGAAGGAATGTTGTGAGAATTGGCATGAGCTGTTTTTCAGGGAGTTTACTGAGGAAGCAGTGGGTTGAAAATCAGGAAGCAGAGGAAYATCTATCTGTGAGATGAGAGAGATGGAAAGGAAAGTGAGTTACAGACAACAGGAGGACAGGTAGTGTCCTGATTTCAGCAAGGTCCTGTGAAGAGGGAGGTGTTATGGCAGAAGGGGATGCTTGTTCTGTGTGCTGAAGATGCAGCAGAAGACAATAGCTCCGCCTTGAAGACTTAGCAGCCCAAAGGCTGTGATAGTGGGAACTTTCTGATAARCTTTAGCTGAGGCCCTTAGGCATCTGGGGTATCATTTGAAATAGAAATTGTTTGTAAAATGCAATGGAGTTTGAATACCCAGTTACTTTTCATGATAGTAAAGTGGTTAATGCTTTTGCTGATGCTGCTATGTTCTTAATAGATTTGTTGGACCCACATAGCCTTGCTGTGCTGTCTAATTTATATGAACATGGTTGGCTTTTCTAAATAGCCTGCGTTGCKCAGTGCACAGACTATGGGTTCAAATGCAGTTGGGGCTTTCTCTCCTGAGCAGATTTAAGCTCAAGTTTAAGTGAAACTGTGAGATGCAATTTGGCCTGCCTTYTCAGACTTGAAGTTTCCTTTGCAAAATCCCTTGCTGAGGAGAGAGTTTGTTTTTAACCCTTTTAAAYGGCAAGTCATTTGTTTAAAGCAGTGTATCATTTCAATGCTGATAGGAACTAACAAGCCTGGATGATTCTGTTCATCCAAAGGACAGCCGTAGCAACAATCCTGTGCTTCACTCATGCTCCCTTTGATATGCCGGAATAACAGTCCGTAGGCTTTTCTSCTAGAGTAAATAGTTTGTTACCTCTGGCCATGAAGCTGGTTTTTATACAAAATATGCCTGGAATATGTCAGGGCTAGTGCCAGTAGTTGTTTGTGTTGCATGTACTCGGGTTTTCTATGTTGCTTCCACTGGTTGAGCTCTGAAGATTATAGTGACTTGGGGAGATTTTAGTGAACATGCCTGCTCTAAGACAGACATGAAGATAAAAGAAGCATTCAGTCTTCTAAATAGCTCTTCATCAGAGGCACATCAGTGTACATTTGTTGAAGTTTATGGACTATCAGGCAAGGATTCAACTCTGTCAATTTAGTTGCTTCAAGTGGTAGAAGATGTAATTTCTGATGTTCTTATAATAAGTATAAATACCTAGAACTTGGGCAGCTGTCTSAGGAGTTGCGCTTAGTAATGAAGATTTGTGGATTTTCTTAAGTTCACCAAAGGCATGTCTTGCTCAAACATTCAAGTATGCTTTTCAAAAAAGATGTGATGCATTTTAGTCCTACCTCAATATGGAATTGGGGTTTGTTAGGGGACCCACACAGACAAAGGATCTCAAAAGTACTCCTGGATCAAATAATGGAGATAGATCTTGGTCAGAGAATGACAAATTTTGAAGTTTGAAATTTGCTTTGCTCTACAGCAGAGTAAAATGTATCTCTTCTTGTATGAACTGAGACTGGATTGAATCTTCAGTTTCCTGGAAAGGTCAAACTTTCACTCTGAGACTATGCAAATCAGTGAAAAGGTCATCGGGGCCTCCCCAAACCTACCATTGAAAATGTCATTGAAATCCATAGCTTTCTATGGACCAGCATTTCTTGACAGAATTTGCTTAGTCAGAACTTCTCTCAGCAGAGCCATTCATTACTGTTCCAGCCTGTGTATTTTTCTTTTAGTTTAATATTTTCCAAATGATTCTTCCTCCATGAAGGAGCATAAATCTCAGCAATTTACAGAGCAACAAGGGGAGGGGAGCATGTATGAAGATGGGCTTGCTGAGAGCAATGAGAAAGAATCATCACAACCCAAACTGAAAACCAATGCAAAGCTGTCTTTTCCTCTAGTTATCTTCATCTGGGTTACCTTTCCCTTTCCTTTCATGTATATCATTTGAGTTTTCTTTTAGTTGTAAAGCATGCATAAGAGAAATTAGTTTTAGCTTTCATGAGTTATGTTTGTGCCTTTCATTTTCCTGCAGATGTTCTGCACAGCAAGACAGGATTGCTGGGTCTGCTGCGTTCTGCCCACAGAACATTACTAATATGCAGCTGTGCACAAACATCTGGGTAGTTTGGCTGAAAGCGTTTTGAATGTGAGCGTGCAAATTCCTTTTTCTAACCATGCCAGGGATRGACATGATATGTAGTGTGCTCCATGGGCCACTGCCTCTCTGGCGTGAGCAGCACAGGGCTTTGATGTTTTCTTGTTTCTATTTTATGTTTTTTTTCTCCTCTGCTGTGCTTTCCTCCTCCTTCCCCTCCCCCCCTTTGTAGCCTCTTCCAGTAAGGCTGGAGCACAAATGAGCTGGGATTGCTGGGACAGAGCGGTTGCAGGGGACAAATGGGAAGCTTCTTGTTCTCAGCTCAGGCACTGGGTGCTGGCTGATCAGCATGTATAGGCTCACACACTTGATGGTATGCTAAGTCTTTGATTAAAATAAGACACTGAAAATCAAATGCTACCAGGTTATTATAGAAATGCATCATGCACCTTTTGGGCTTTGACACTGCTGCCTTCTTTAAACATCTGCTTCTATTCCCCAGCCTCCCCTGATTGTGCCTTTTCCCAGCCTTATTACTCTTTTAGACTTTCTAGGCATTTGAAGCTACTAGGCTTTTTGACATTCCCATCAATTCAGCAYTGTGGCTCCTATGGTGCCTTTAATAGAAACTGCAGTTGATCTGTATGCTTTAACTCTATTTGGTGGAGTTGATTTGGATGAATGATCCAGAATTTTCAGGGTCTGTGTAATGTTTTTTTTACTGGTTGCTTAGAGTGCTGGTGAAGACCATTCTTTGCAATTTCCTCTGCACTGATCATAACCTTGGTTTTGAAGGGCTTCTGGCTTAGGCTAGATACACTTATGCTGATGGCAGAGGATGTGCCATCAACTTTTTTCTAGTACGGTAATAAGCAATTTGAATCTTACAGCTAATATCTCATCTGGACATTTTCTAAACAGAATATGAATATTTTCTTTCTCTGATAGGACTTGATCAGCTGCTACTGAGCTTGAAGGAAAGACTCTTGCTGATCGGGGAGAAATGTGTGCTGCTTAAGGGTTTTTTCTTTTTTAGTTGTCCACTGAATTGAATTCTAGTTTAATGCTATACTATTATATAACTACTCATTTCCACAGTTTGTTTGAGGTGGTTGTGGTTAAGGGGAATCCTGAGGTTAGATTCCTGGCCGTATTACAATGTGGTATAGCATCTTTTGCTTTTTCTGTCTTTTCTCATCTGTTTCCAGGTCTTTAATAATCTCTTAATTACACAGCTTATAGTTGTGCTGGCTTGTGTTCTGGCAGACACATCAAGTGACTGAAAATCTGAAACCTTTAAAGGTTTGCTTTTTATTGCTATTGTACGATGGGTGAGAAGACTTAAGTGACTGAAGCCACTGGCTTCCTGTTTAGCTCCTTGCATCTTCTCTGAGCCCTGGAATGGCTAACTAAATAGAGAAGACGCTGTCTTTAGCAAGGTTTATTGGTGCACCTACACAGTAGAGCAGATGAGTGYGCGTGCTCTGCTTGCACTCTTATTTGGCCAAATGTGAGCCAGATGTCAACCAGTATGGCTGTCTTAGTGAAACAGCGCTAGTAAATGCATGCTAGTAGGCCTTTTCTCTCAACTAAAACCAGTCTACACTGGCCAGACACAAACTAGAGGCTAAGGCAACAGAAAACATGCAGACTTACCTAGCTGCAGTCAACTACAGGAACTCTTCTATTGATGGACAGAGCATGTTAGCTTTGTCAAGGGATGATGCATAAAATGCAGTAGACCATGCCTGGCATTCAGGGAATGATGTATGTGAAGATTCACCTTGAGCTTCCCCRTGGCTTTGTCTGGTGGCCATCAGTTTGCCCTCTTTCCACTTATGTGCTCTTGGCAGTATTTACTCATTCCACTGGGATTCAAGGTCTGAGTATTGTATCAAGGGCTGTAAAAGAGAATCTTATTCTATATTACTCCCCTCTGTGATTATATTCTCTGGCTCAGTCTAACTCAGAAGTCCCCAGCCTTTGCTGTCTACTGGATAAGAACACTGAGGAAGTTGCATGAATGGGGCAACTTCCTCCTTTGCTCTTTCTGTTGCTTCCCTTTTAATTTTTTGTGCGCTAGACCATGCTAAAGGCTTTTACAGTAAAAGTCTCCCTTGTAATGCATAGGGATGAACCTTTGGTCTGGAACTTTAAATAGTTCAAACATGGGAAATGTGACATCAAAAGTTTAATCTTGCCTTGAACGATCAGCCTAACTAACTGTAATTAAAATTTCATTCTTAAAATTATCAGGCATGCTTGGCACAGTGTGACATTTGTCTGCCTACTCATATCACCATTAATTAACCGTGTTGGTATTTACTGAGTTGCATCCATGTGAAGTGATTTGTTCTAACAAGCCAGAAGTGTCTGGAGTCATTGAAGGAAAACCCTTATTCATTACCTTGTGACTTACAGCTTAGTTTTATCTAAAAGACTTGCTTCAGTTGGTGGCTATTTAAGTATCTRTTTTGCCTATGCTTTCTCTCATTAGATGTAAACCCATTTCCTTTGCTTACTAAAAAGACTAGGAAATTTGTTAAGTAAGTTGAGTGGGTGTTTTGTGGTTTCTGTCATGAAAATTTTTCTTGCAATTACAGTATTTTTCTTCATTCTAACAAGATGAAACAAGTGCTGCAAATCCAACTTCTTATGAAATACATTCTAAACTGTGGGAGAAATCGTAGCATAAGTAAACAATTACTGACACTTTTCTAAGGTAAGGTGGGTGCTCCAACACTAGCTCTGACTCTCAGAATAGCAGCAACAACAGTTCATTGTGGAATCCAATTTGATCGCTTTCTGTTGTGTGTTTGTTTCCAGCGTTCATGCCTTGTTCCCAGCTTGTTTTCATTTTTGTGGGCAGTGTGGTGAGTACTAAGCAATGTAAGCAGGATATTAGGATAGGGGCCTTTGCTCTTTCTGCGCTATTTGTAGTACAGTCGGTAAAGATGCCATTTGGATCAATATCCTACCAGCTTCTGGGTAAAATTTGGAATTGGATTTTTGGCCTTTGGATTTAGGCTAAACTCTGGCTGCATTTTGTGAAGCGTTCTCACCTGCAAAAGGAGTGAGCTCTTCTCATAAGAACTGTAGCCAGAAGAGAACCTTGAGAATTCAGCAGCTCCTGCAGCTGCTCTAGGTAATACCAAAACTGGAGGCAAAAACTTTTCTCTTGGGATTTCCAGCTTGAACCTAGAACCAAACCCCATAGGGCTGTGCTTCACACTGAGACTTGAATCAACACTCAGTCCTTTCTCCCCAAATCTGAGAAGGGAGGGTTGGTGCTAATGTGAAGCTATAGTTCACAACTAATTTAATGTTCACTGTTCTTTGGCAGATGGTTATCAGTTACACTGAAAGTTTATGTACATAGAGAAGCCCTGGAGAAGTGGTTCTATATTAGCAGGATTACTGTTTTGCAAACACTCAGAGTAAGATGAGCCTTATTTGGTTAAAAGGATTTGATTATTCRCAGTCCAATCCATATAAATGATTTCCTTGAACTGCTGTTACAGGACAAAACACTATAACCAACTCTGGACTCTTGTGCCTTCACAGGCAAAGATTTTAAAAAGTCCTAGAACAGTGTCTTTCTCTTTTCTTAATGAAGTAAGGCTTAAATCCTGCTTGAACTGTGAAAATCTGAAGACAGTCTTACATGTGTTAGTAACATCCAGATTGGATTAGTGTAATTCCTTGTTTGTAGTTCTGCCAGCATCATCATTCAGAAATTACTGCTTCAAAACACAGCGGCGAGAATGCTCTCTGGCACTGCAGAAATAAGCAAGCTAGAAAATCCAGACATTTCTCTTCAGAGGCTCCTAGTTCTGACAAAATTGGCTTGAACATCTGGCTTAAACTCTTTAATGTTTATGTTTCTAATTGTTCGACTGGGTGTCTGTGTAAGCACTGACCCAGCCGTTTTTGAGTTAATGCTGGACTTCTGGCAGTAAAAAGCAATACTGAATAGATACAATACAATCAATTTATGTGAAGTGCTTTTTCAGTAATGCTTCCTTTGCTGTGAAATCTTCTACAACAGCTTTTGTTAAATTGGTTTCTTGTTTGTTGGTTGGAACTAGTATAGCTCTTCAGCTAATGGTATATTGCAGAGTCTAGGACTGCTCTGTTTTAAAGTGTTGAAGCCCTACTTTGGGATACAATCTAGAGATATTTGATATATATGGACCCAGTAGACACAGGGGGCATAGTTTGGTGTTCCTTACTGAAACCGAGCTCCCATGAAGAATAAACTGTGTATCTATTTCTGTTTTGTTCATTGCTTTGTAGTTCAGTAAAGAACAAAAGCAAGCTTAACTTTAACCACATGCTTCACTAGAACATAAAAATATTCAGATGGTTTCCTACCTACTTTCCAGAATAGGGTATATCTAAGCTTTTATGCTTGCCCAAGCTAAATGGGATTTTGGCATATTGTTTTGCGCAGCCCTTTCCTAACGGGAGTTTGGTCCCAAGGAATGTTTTCTGCACATTCTCACAGCCATTACATCTTTGCAGGTGAAGACTGAGCCCAGAAGGTTTGTCTTCTGAGTGTAAAATTGGGAAAAATTCTCCACTAAGGAGAAAATAGTAGTATGCACTTCTTGTTTTTTCCATGCTGGTTCCACCCATACAAACTGACTTTTTCTCCTTGACTGTCTGTTTTTAAACAACTGACATCAGAGGGTAGATCAAGAGTGAAGTTATGGAAAACTTGATTTAGTTTCAATGGTATCCTCTGTTTCCAATATCAATATATTTCTGCATCTCTGTCATACAATAAAAAAGGTCAGCAGAAGATTTTAACCTTGTAGGATTGAAAGTCACAGGTCATTTTTGTTCTGAACACAGATAACATCCGCAGCTTGTTATTAGACAAGAGGCAACAGAGGTATACAATACAAGACTTTTCCAGTAAGTAGGTATTTATTCCGTCTCGCTCAGGGTTATCAAGCCATCATTATGGTGGCAGTTACTAGTGTGAGTACAGTCCTTCTCCTATTTCCAAAACGTCTATCACAGCAGTGAAACTGGAGATGTGTGCTGCTACTTTTAACGTTATTTCTGTAAGATATTTTTGAAGGCAGAACTACTAAATACTCTTCCTTTGTAGATCAGACTTCTGTCCAGTTTAGTGTCATTCACAGATTATTGTTTAAGAAGTCTTTTCTGTAACTTTTCTGTGTGGATCAGAAATATTTTTGTCAAACTTCTTTTTTTAAAATAGTGATGTTCTAATAATGCAAAAGTGGTTTGCACAGAAATACAAGTAATAGATTATTGGAGGTGCGAGTGGAGAAGACAAAAGGACATCTGATCAACAAAATATGCTTTACCAATGCCATACTTCCAGTATCATCATGCTTTTAATTCAACATGCGAGAATGCTACATAGAAAAGCTAAGAATTACTGCAAGACTCTTATAAAATTTCTACGTACAGGCGAAGCTTTTTGAAGGCTTGAAATGTTTTGCCTTTAGGAWATTCTAAATAAAGTATTTTGCCATCAGAAAGTATGAATTCATCTAAACAGGATTTTGTTCACAGAATGCATCAATTTCAGTGAAAACTTCCTTGGTCTAGTTTTGGTGAGAACTGGAGAGAGCAAGTCACCCCAAAATGCCAAGTGACAAATCTGAGATTACGTGAATTAGCTTAGCCCAAAGATTGAGACTATAGACATTTCTGGTAAACTAATAGTTGGGTGTTTCTGTGAGTTGGAGAAAAGAGGGCACAGATGCAGGTGGGTTACTGAGCATACACTAGGCCACAGTAACTGCTTGTACACAAAYCCTAAGTCTGAAGTAAGTGAGAGCTTACTTAACTAAAGCAAGTTCTACTGGAACAAATTCTGCTTTGCCCAAGAGGTTCCTCCAACACAGTTTCCATGGGGAGACTCTGCACTTAACACCTTGTATCTAGTTGTAGGTGCCTTTTGACTTCTTATGGGACATGGCTAGGTTGCTGATGTTTATGCATCAGTAAAAAGTGCAGTACGCCTCTGTGGTGCCAATGGGGGACACAGTGGTGAGTAGATGAGATGCAAGAAGTCAAGACTTAAGACGATCTTACAAAACTCTAAGAAGGGAACTTCCTGAAGCACAAAACCGAGATAAGCGTCTCATGGTGGTACAACATCATTTCGTCTCCCAGCATGGTAAATTACCATAAATAAGCCACTAGAAAGGGCAGAAAAGAGAGAAAGAGCACGAGTGGCTGTGTATGAATGCAACTTCCTTGYGAATTTTAGTCTATTTTGTAGATGATTTTCTTTAAACATGTGATACACATTGTCAAGCTTTACTTAAAATTCTATTCCCCCAAATGATGTTAAAATGTTGCAGCAATTCAGTTGGGAAATGTACAGTACAATTTCTTTCCTTTTATGAGTTGAAAGGTCCTTATCTAATGTTTCTAACAGTTTGTCTGTTAGGTTCTCACTAGTTCAGACTGCCTTTTATTTCAAGAGAAATTGCAACAGATTTAATGAAGGGAACATTTTGAAACCAATTTTCAGTATTCTTTTCCTAAAGGGATTAAGCTGCTAATGTAAATGTTCACAATAAAGCAATACTCACACATATGATGAAATCTGAGATCCAATCATTTTGTGGCATTCACACACTTGGAGAGAGTTGATTGAAATTAGTGCACCTTTCATGTGCCCCTGCCTTTTCTCTCAATTTGTCACACTGCTGAGAGCACTGAATAGAAATTTCATTGGATTTTAACTGACTTAACCCCTTTAGTAGACAGGTTGTAATAAACTGCATTTTGGGATGTGGTGGGGATTGTACCATAGACCTGCATCAAGGTACAAATTTGACAATTTTTTCACTGATTGTGTTCTAGAAGCACACACATTAACAGAAGCATTTATGTGAGTGAGGAAGAAAGGGGATGGAAAATTTTTCTTTGATTATGGGGTACAGCGACCATAGATCTTATTAAAAATTTGCATTTATCAATTTAAAGGAACTGAAAAACCATGCTTCTGGCTAGAGTCAGACCACACATTTATAGTATCTTTTGGCGGGGAGGAAACATTTTATTCTCAGAACTAAAATGTTCCTCCTTTAGCTGAAGTATTAAATATAGTGCTGGATTTTATAAGTTTCTTGCTTTTCATGGTTAAGGGGGAGTTCTGAGTCGAACACAGCATTGGTGTCTGACAAGAAATGACAAGGAGGCTTGTTACTCTTCAATAGCCTATGATTTTTGAATGAATGACCATTTTGAAGGGTGTCTCTCATGGCAAGCAGTAATACTGAAGGATGACAATGGATTTCCCAAGAGATATGTATTGTGTCCTGTAAACCAGAGATGGTATGGAAAGAAGTTGATGATGAAAAGGCTGGTTGTTGTTAAAGACCCTTAGGGCAGTTCACAAAAATTATTTGTGAAATGTTTGTACAGATAGGAGAAGCACCAAAAAGAAGGCTTGGAGATTGATCATGAGGGATTTGAACCACTCATTTATTGATTGGAATAATAACCATGCAAAATCCTAGGAAGGCAGCCTTTTAGAGCTACTCTAGTGTAGTGCTGCTTTTATAATGCAATTTGTTGAATGGTCAGTGTAGCCAGAGGATATTTTGGAGCGAATCCTTGGAAATGAATCAAGTGCTTTATGATTTAATAAGGCTGGAAAATGGGCGCTGCTTGTATTTGAGTAAAACCTTCTAGTGCTATCATCCAATTTGAAATACTTGCTTCATCCAGTGCTCTCTCTTAACAACACGAAAGTGACTTTGAGAGACTGTAAAATGCCCCAAGGTGTTTTGATTAGAATTCATCAATTTACAGCACAGGAGTGGGACAGCAGTCGCAGGGATTGCAGCTGACATTATCCCAGCTGTACTGAATAAGAGTGTGGGCAAAAGGGTGCCAGGTACCATTGTGGGAAAACAGCTCAAGGCAGCATGCAAGCAACGAGTGAGCAGCTTTCAACATACAGCTGACTGTATACACAAACCCATTTTAAAGATAATTAAGAGTAAATATGAATACTGAACATGGAAAGCAACGCAGTACATTCTAACCTGAGGTCAAAGGTTTTCCAAATATACTGACAGTGGTGTGTAGGTATGCGAAGAAATGGTTCTCTGGGGCTTTGGGGATAGAGATTGAAGAAACAGCTGAAATTTGTTTTATCTGAAAAAGCAAAAAACAAACAAACCAAAAAAATCCCACCCCTTCCTTATTTGTTTTTTCCTTAGAGAAATGCGGATCTGTCCAGGAGAGGGGTGAATTTGCTTGCTACAACATGAAGGGACAAGTTAAGGCAGGTTTGCAGCTCGTGTAGCAGGGAACATGCTTATCAAAAACTTGGGTACCCTTCAGGGGATGGGGAGAGAGGAGGAGATGTCTCTCAGCATTATAAGAAAAAAAGGCTACAGATTAGCCCCTTTAGCTGAGCCCTTTGATATGTTTGTACTTTTTAAGGTTTGAGAGCAAAAGAACTCTGCTGAATTCAAGTGTCATATAGGAACTGATTTTGGTCACTTAGGTGAGGAGCAGGGCATATTGCACCACTTTTGAGGAAATAATTGAATATTTTTTTCTCTTGTTCTAAGGAATGACTCCCTAGCAAAGTTCCTGAGCCTTTGTCCATGCTGGCTAATGAATCTGTGTAGCTCTGTGTGTCTGTAGGGGTAAGGCTTTGTCCAGTCCTTCCTCTTTTCTCCTGCATGATTCAGGAAAGAATAAAGCACATGATCCTGCTTATTCCTGTGTGTGCAGACCTATGGCCCAAGTAGCTTGATTGCTGGTGTAAGAGGATTTGTAATCCTTTGTGTGAATGTATAGCAAACAGTAACCACCAGAGATTGCCTCATTTAATGTATATTGTGTAATAAGTGAAGGAAATACTATAAGCTGCCATGCGAAGGAAGAAAGACCACCCTGTAATGCACTGCTATAGGTATCTGAAATTGAGTTCAGGTTTATTTGTTTTCAGACTTAAATAATAAACTAGATTTAGACTTTTGGATAATAAATGAAGTAAGTTTCATGAATGTTATAGTTTATGAAAACTGATCCGATTGTAAAATCTTTCAAGAAAGGATATTTACTTTTTAATGTCTGCCAAGCTTGCCTTACTCCTTTAGCACAATTAGAATAGACAGGATTGCCGGTCAGGTGAAATCCTGCTTGTGTTAGCTGTCAGTAGATTAAAAAAACAACCAGAATGGTTGAGTTTGAAGTGCTCAGTACAGAACAGTGTTTTGGTAGCAATAATAAAAACAATTAGTTCTTACCAATAATAGTCTCTCAAATGGCACACGCATGCACACACATGCATGCTCTTCTGTACTGGGCAGGCACAGGTGCAGAGGAAAAAAAGGAAAACCTTGACATTTTAAATTTGAAATGCTCTTGTTTCAGATGGGAGGATAATGCTCTTAGTTCACACCCTGCAGCTCCTGAAATTCTTGGAAGTTTTTTCCAGTCCAGTGTTCCTTGGAACCTCTTTAATTTGCTCGCACTAACCCCTTTAAATTTTATGTATGCATTAGAGAAGCTGTATCTCTTATTTGTTGAACATAAAAGGCTGGTTACATAAAGCATATTTTTCCATCGGATCTCATGACTGCTACCTGATTTTTATCTCAGGCTAGTGGAAGAATGTGGTTTATTGGGTAATGGAACAAACTAGGGAGTGCACATTGAAGGGAACAGTCATGCTGTACTGATCAGGAAAAGTATTTGGGGAGCCAGCTATAGAAATCTCCCTGAGGCCATCAGCTGGGTTTATGACTGTAGTTAGAAATAAAATAACAGGCAAACTGAMTACTGGCATCAATCTGTGGAGGCCCGGAACGTGAGTAAAAATGTGATCACTTCTGTACAAAGTACAGTTCCTCTCTGTTTAGGAATTATCATCAAATTTGGTCACATTTTGCTGTGCAAAAAAAAGTTTTTGAGAGGGGATGACAAAGGAATAATCAGCATGATACCTACCATGATACCTTCTGAGAATTTGGTTTGTTTTTATTAACTATAGGAGGATCTTGGATTTTAATTTCTTATTGCATAACATCTTTGCTATACTTTGCTGTTTAACTGACAGCTAGCAGAGATAACTAACACTACTTATTTTAGGGGCCATTTCTTGTGCAGCTGTGTTTACCAGGGATGAAAACTGGATTTGCCATTACTCATTTATTTGCATTTATAGAAAAGTGAGCAGTACTGATCAGTTAATCAAAAAATGCTGCAATGACCTGAGGTAACTGAACTGTGTGTAGAGACCTCAAAACATCTAGTAATGAACAGTCACGGAGTGTTATGAAAAAGCTCGGATCCTGCAATCATTAGACAGGACTCTGCTTATGCCAGGCCCTGTCAGCCTCAGCTATATCAGTGCAATAGTCCAGCAAGGTGCTTATAGAATCAGGGTGGGTATAAGCAGTGAATAATAGATATGTGAGGCTGGAAAGGACTTCGAGAGATAGCTGTGTCCAATTCTCTGCACTGACATAGGATGGATCTCCTCCACAGCTGTTATAAATGTCTTCAGTGTCATGTAGGGACAGTATGGGAGATTTCATGACCTTCGTGGGCAGCCTATTCCAGCGTGTCACCAGCTTTAGCAGTTGAAAGTTTTACCTTGAACGCAAGTCTTTTGCATGCAAATTAAGGTGATTCAACTTTTTTTATCCTGGTATAGACATGGAGATAATTGACCTTTATTTAATCTTGGCTTGAGCAAGCACTTGAGTTTTGTTAAAGGAGCACAGGTGAAATATGTCAGAGAAAAGCAGTGAAAGCAACCTAGTGACTGGCATCATTCTTCAGTCCACAGTTGAAAATAGATGTTTGTCACTATTTTTAATGCTAGCTGTCCATTTCCCTAATGGAGCAAAGGAAAGTGGTCAGCTTGCATAACATTTCCATATGTAATTACAAAATTGTATGTTGACAAACAAGAATTTATTGCTCCACCAGCGTTTTGAAGTACCATCTACTCTTCACAATGAAGCATTTATAAAACAAACCATAATTCTACTGCATTTCATTTTTGCATGACTAATTGCATGTTATAATTTACAATGGCAATTTCTTTCTCTTGAAAGATGCTGCCCACCTCTCTCCCCCTATATATTGATTTGTCTGGAGGCAGTTAATGAAAAGAGACCATCTGAGGCTGMATTAATATGGAAGTTTTATTTCAGAGATCATCTGTAGCAGTGGTGATAAGAATATAAACAACTGCAAGACAGTTAAAAATAATAATAATAAAAAAACCCCTCTTGTTTTGTCAAGAGACAGTCTGCTAAACACACTTCCACCTCTGACTTCTTCCAGTGCTGCTCTTTTCCAAGCAAATATGTCTGCCGATACAACTCTTGATTCTTTTGGTGGTCTTACAAGTAAATGTTTCTGAAATGCTTGTTCCCAGCCCATGGAGTTCCATGGGAAGGACTGCATGTAGTTGCCTTATCCATATACTGTTTCCCTAAATATCTGCTAGGGAGATAATACAGACAGAGGTTTTGGCCTGTCCCAGCGTGGCCTCTGTTAAGATCTTTTAGTCTTCATAGCATAAACTAATTACGTCCGAGGCTCCCTAAGTGCCAGGTATTCACATAGATGGGGAATTACAGGTAACAAGAGCCACATAATTTTCTTACCACTGGATGACTGAAAATGTTAAGTAGAACCCGTGATGGATAATGCATAATAATGTATTTCTGGAATGTTCAGAGAAAGAATCTAGCCTACTAAAATTAATCAGCTCTTGAGCATTTCAAGACTGTTTTTCTTGATAGTAATTGCCCACTTGAACCCTCACAAATGTCTTGATAATACAGTCTCACAGAAGAGCGAAAGCTGTTTCATGACTGTACACACTTTCTGAATGATTCCTCCAGCTCTTCTCAATTTATTTTGCCTTTTTTGTTTGGTCCTGACCCCTACTTTTGATATCTTTTTCCTGTTATAAGTATGTTCCTTTTTTATTTGATTTGCAACAGTAATATGTGATTGACTTGATGTGCTGGTCTCTTATTGCAGAGATGACCAGCCCTCTCACAAACATACAAAAATATACAAGCTAAGAAGCAGTATTTTTATGCAAATAAAGGCAATCTAAAAATCTTATCAAAAGGTACGTTCCTGTGACACAGTATACTATAGGTTAGTATTAGTTTTATTGTCTGCATAATCACAATTGAGATGGAGTCTGCAGATCTAATTTGTCTCTAATTTGTCACCAAGAACACCAGGTGAAATATCCAGGTCTGCAGATATATATATATTTTTGGCTGGGCACAGCAAGGATGGTTTGTTTACTTCTTCAGTGGATCACATAATTTTTTTTTGTATGTATTGCGTTAAGATGTGATGTAACAGTAAGTGTGGCATATCACTTTTGACACTGCATTTTAAGAAAGATGTGAAGAGACAGGAGGTGAGAAGAGGCCATGGGAATCAACACAAAGGGTAAGAAACTTAGAAAACATGGCTGGTGAAGGAAGGCTGAAAGAATTGCCTTTCATTTCTCTGGGAAATAGAAGACTAAGGTGTACTTTAACATACCATGATGCCATACCATGAATAACATACCATGATGACCTGACTCTCTAGTCAGGGCAAGGCACCTAGGAGGGTGAAATGAAGTCACGTAAGAAGTAGTAAATGCCATATAAATATTGCATATAAGATGCTTTTTATTTTTTTCCCCTCTTAGAGGAAAAAATAGTTGGCCTCTTCACTGATGTAAAATAGTGTAGTCCATTGAAGTCACTTGTTTATAGCTTCTGAGAAAATGCCCTTAACCCCTTCAGTGCTTCATTCTGGGACTTTGTGCCCGAAGGTCACAGCTGGGATAAAGATATCATTGTGCTGGTCACTGTGCACACCCATAGTGAAACACATGTCCCAGAGGTGGTCCCAAAGATCTATAAATAAGAAACTCAGGTCAGGCAAGAAAACTGAGTGATGTATCGGGTCAGTGAGAGAGATGGGACCTGAACTTAGGTTTCCTCATTTGGGTCACATTGCACTTGGATATTTTGGCAATTTTCAAGCCAAAGGTTACTTTGGAACATAAGGGCACATGCTGTACATCTGAGGATCCAGAGTGCTGCTGGCTTGAGTGTGTATTCAACGTGGAGATAACACTGAAGCATGGAGGGCCTGCTGCTGGTAACGCAATTGTTAAATCCTATACCAGGCTTTAATCACAAGTGAGCTTGATCCTTTTCAAGAACAGACTGCAAATAATTTTCTTTTTAACTTGACAGTGCATAAGGTTAATTTATTTCTTCAGCTTGCTGTTTAGATTTTATAGACTGTAAAACAGTGCTAAAATTGCAAGCTATGAGTTGATTGGATTAATGCACCAAAACACGCACTCTTCACATGAAAAGCAGATTTTTAGGTCATTAATGGAAGTGGTAAATGTGAAAGAGAAAGGAGGTGATGCCTAAAAATGAGTGTCAGAGGCGACTGGAAAAAGCAGTCATTTAAAGAGCTTTCCCCAAGCATCAGGGAATATAGTGATTCTCAGAGGAGCAGATAGTAAGAAAGAAACAAAGATGTGCCTGGAGCCATATTATAGTTAACCAGCCTTGTAAGGATTTGCATTTATTTTCTGAGCAGAAGATGCATCTTTTCTATTGGGTTCTAACAGGAATCTCCAAAAGGTGTTAAATATTTTAGGACATTCGCTGGAATTTAGAGCTCTGTTTTCAGAGCTACCATGTGCTGTTCTGTTGAAGATGAATTGCTATGCTGCTTGAACTCTGAGTTATATGTATTGTTCATGAAATCAGGATTCTATATCATGCTGGTTCTAACCATTGAAAAGACCGATCTAAACTTCACAGGCTTGAGTGAGTATTTGATTCTCTTCTGAGTAAGAAGTTATCTAAAAGCTGAGTTACTTATGAAATAGGAATTAATTCTGGGAAAATAAGGCATGCTGAGTTCTGGAATGGAGAGGGAGGAAGAGAGAATTGTGTACTCTTCAGTGACCTTCGGTACGTCAAATTCAGATGTTTTCAACACTGTTTATAATTCTGTCTTGGCTTATGTTTAAGAGGAAAGAAATGTATAGGAATTTCTGTACTGGATTAGATTAATTGCCCATTTCGTCCAGTATCCTGTTTCCAATATTGGACAATACCAGATGGATTGAAAATGCATGCAAAATCACGATGCAGCATGCCTAGCTTCTGTCAGTTGGTAGTTGAAGTGTTGAAACGTGAGGCTTTGTATTCCTTGTTGGTCTTTTTTTAAAAATCATGCCTACTGTGAATGTTTTCTACAGACTGTCCTCTCAAATGGGGAGGCAGACTTCAGTAATAGATTTATTCCCTTCAGACCGGTAGAGTTTTTCTTGCTGAGACAGAACAGCTCCCAGCTCTCCCGGTGGGAAAGCAGAACTCTTCCTCCTTTCTCAGTGTACCGTCACATTCATGTGGTCTACTCCACACAGAGTTGCTAATGATTGTCTTAATGTTCTAGTCAGTATTTTGACCAAGTCCCATGACGGATAACACATAACCATCCAAGGCAGATAAAGAGGATTAGATATGTTATTCATGATATCTGTACATTGGCAGACACCTGGCATTTTGAGAGAGTACCATATTTGATGAATGGCAATACCGGAGTTTCTGCTTAAAAAGCAAAACAAAACTCCAAAAATGTCTTTGACACATTTAACTGTGTATTGAATGGAGGAAGACAGCTGATTCTCTATCTTGCGTAGTGCTGAGTTCTCACAATTGGCCTAAAAGTTGAAGACTGTGAGAACCTTGGATGTCTGGCCTCAAAGGTTTTCGTTGTTCCATCTACATTAGACAGATGTTGAGCTCTACTTCTCACCTTCTGCAGTTAAACTGGATGCATCAGCTACTCATTCCATCCACCCTTGGTGTCCAAAGTTCACTTTCACACTTGCTTTACATCAGAATTGGACACATTGACCTTAGTACTGTGACCTTTTCAAGGCAAATATAAGTACAGTGAGCTTCTGAGGGATGCTTGAGAATTGTTAAGTGGAGACAAAAAGCAAATCCAAAGTCCTATAGAAAAAGCTTTTATTGTTCAGCAGCTGTGGGGAAAAAAAAAGATTATTTTAATTTACTTTTTGTTTTTTTCAAGGTCTCTTAGTGCTTCACTTAAATTAGCATGTAACATAATACACTAGATTTTTATGGTGGCAATACTTATAGTTGAAGTCATTAACGTCGCTAGAGCAGATATCATACCTAATTCAGGATGAGCAATATCTTTGGGGCCAGACAGCCCAGAAATTCTAGAAGAGCAAAGTTGTGCCAGGGCAAGAGCAGAGGGGCAGCTCGTGAGAGAATTCATCCCCCTGATCTTAGACCGTCTCTTGGTCCTTCCCTGGTCAGCTTTGATACCAGCTCAGATGAGGGCTGCAGCTAGAGCCTCTTCATGGACATTCCTGAGAGGAACATCCTGTTTTCTGTGATCTGGAAAATCCTAGTAAACAGGCAAGTGCCTTAATTTTATTTCTTTACCATGCTGCGTAAGGAAGCCCTCTGTGCTTTTTTTCAGTGGGATTAGTTATGGAGAATTCTACAGAAGCAGATGTTGTAAGAGCTGGTTGACACAGAGATGCTAAATAAGTGGTAATAGTTCCAAATGATAAGAAGTAGATACCCAAAATGAAATATAATAGGTACTTGCTAGTTACAGGTGAGAAATCAGTAAGTGAAGTTTCTGTTAGTAGTCTGCTATTACAAGACTAACAAAGACAATAGAGAAGCATGAAGGATATGAGGCAAAAAAATGCATATGGGTCAGATTTAAATAATCATATTGCTCCACAAGGTTAGCTATATGTGAACAAGACTGAGTATGTCTTAAGGTGAGATTCAAACAAAAAACAGCGTTTGTGTCATGGAGCATGCAGAACTTGCTACAATATGGTGCTAGAAAGCCCTTTGTGAGCAAATGCAAACCAATGATAAAAAGTTAGAGGATCTTATTACAGAGTCAAAGATAGTGATCCTTGTACTTAAATTTTCCTTGGACTCTCCATTGGGAAAGACTTGTGGTCCCTTTTTCTTTTTGAAAAGTTCTAACAACTCCTGTGAAATTCAGCAGAGGAAAAGCCTTCTAGCTACAGAAGATGCTTTGCCTTATTCCAGGAACTGTACCTGAGGTTTGGTTGGAAATTGTTTTCTATATGTAATACAGAAGTGCTCTTTCTCCCTGCATATTCAAGAAAATGATGGCAGCATAGCAAAATGTTCTTAAGAGTATCCTATGTTCAGTACAGCATATGCCGTAGCGAGGATAGCAAGTATCTACAGATATCCTGCAGAACAAGGGACTGGGAACAACTGGGAAAACAGCAGCTGCTGAAGTGGTTATATTACAGAGTTGTTGACAGAGCTAAATTGAGCTGGTCTGTCTTCCCCGCCTTCTCCATCTTTGTAGTCTGGTGCCTAATCTCTGCTGTCCAGCAGTAGAGTTTCATTGCCTTTACTCTTGTTAGCTACACTATAGTGACCATGTTAAACTTGTTAGGTGGCACTTCAGCTCATTTTCCCACTGAGATCACCTCTTATCCTGGCAATTTGCGTGACTTGTCCTGTGACTCAAGCAAAAGAAATTTCTTCTAGTGTATTTGGGGTCCATGCCTTACAGCTGGAGAGATGTCTTTACAATAGTATTTTAAAGAAAATAGCTAAAAAGCAAAGAATATAATGTATGATTGTGACGTGCTGTTGTGAGGCATGCAAATAGTTACTGAATAGAGTAACCCAAGCTTGTGAAAACATTACTGAATCTTTGGTGATTGCTGATATGTTAGAGAAATTGTCTACCTTGTTCTGATGATTGCCAAATACAATTCTGGATTTTTTACAGTGCTTGCAGGACTGTCTGTGGCAGTTCTAGGCATGGAAACGGGGGCAGGTTATGGCCTTAGCTGGTTGGTACATAGATAGCATAGCAAGAAAAAATGAGGAACAGCTGAGGGCAAAAACTTAACAGCATCTTTTTAATCCTACCTTGTGATAAAACTCAATCTGAAAGAGTGTTCTTGTGGCTTTGTTTAATAAGGCTTATCAGATGATATTTGTCTGTCAGGTCCTGTCATACATATACTTTTTGAAAGGCCTGCCAAGAAAAGATTATACTAATATATTGGAGGCATGACACAAGCATACGAAGCAATACCTATGAAGTATTATCCAGAATGATAGGATGTTTCTCAGGTGTTGAGCAGTTTTAACGGTTGCTGCTTTCATATGTTATTATTCTGAAGCTAAACTTGGATCTAGTTGTTAGTAATAATAGTACTCCCAAATTGCTAATCTGATCTCTCTGCTGTGTCACTCATTGCTAATGGAACAATCTTGTGATGGAATAACTGAGTTATGGCTAACAAATACATGCAGCTATCACAGGCGTTAAGATAAAGCTAATCTTGAAGACCACAGAAGACTATTTCAAATGTCGTCTTGACCCATGAACTGGAGAGTAGAGGCATTAACTTAGATCAGATAGTGATGTTCAGAGAAATTTAAATGCTCTCTCTTTGTTAAAAATGAAATGTAGCCACTGAAACTTCTGAAAAGATATTCCCAGCTGTGTTCTTTCATCCTGTAAACATGGATTGAACAATGAGTCCAACAAAAAACATCCAAAATCCGGGGTCCCAGTTCTTTTTTATTTCTATCTGCAATGATTAACATGTTAACTGAATGCACTACTCCTTTTCATGAACAAGTGACATGGGAGCTATAATTATTCAGGTATGGTTTGACAGTAATTGCATAAAGCTGTTGCATCTTTTTCTGGGGTGTACTGCATTATTGCTTCTTTGGGTGGCAGAAAATGGATTCTTTTGATTAGACAGATCAAATGTCTGCTGAGACCATATGAACGTAATGCTGACTGCAGGCAGGGTTTACCTGTAGAGCTAGGAGAGTGAAACCCCACAACTACTACTAATTGGCATAGCCTACCCACTCTGGGCTATGTGAAATGATATTCACCGTGTGGCTCTGTATTCTTGCCCCTCAGACTCTAGCTGTTCTCAGTCTTGCTAACAGGAGGCTCTTGGGGCCACTGTGTGCATTCATTATTCTTGCTCTATGACTATTACATAATAAGTTGTGCTTTGGAGAACATTGCTGTCAGTAAAGGTTGCAGAGGCAGAACGCTTCAAGAAAGTGGACAAAAAAGGGCTGTGAAGATCGTCAAAGCAAAACGAACTGAAAAAAATTAAAATCTCATCACAAATGTTTGGAGTTTGAAAGGCAGTGTGGAACATGCTTGGCAAAAACCTGTTTGAATTCTGTGATTTTGTGTTTTTTAGTCTGCTGCTTCAGCATCAGGATATCTAGTGACAGTGGTTGGTTTCATATCAATCACCATAGTTTTCTTGCAACAGGGACAGTATGTGTCATTGTAGCTATAAGAAATTATTTCTTCCAGGACAGGAATAATGTTTAACAGTACATCAACTTGGTTTCAGGATCACACAGGACATAATTTACGGGAGCTCTCATGACAGATGGAAAATGAACCGTAGGTGCCACTGTACTTACAGAAGCTGAGACCAGACTGGAAATTTTCTTGGTGTGAAAAGGCTTTGTGATAAAGGGTTTCTGTGATTTCTAGGATTTCTTTGCAGCTTAGAGCTGGCATTGTTTACTTCAAGAAGTATTCTATAACTTGCCCATTTGATTAATAAAGAAGAGATCCTACTGTAACTAGTTAATTTTTGACTAGCTCCAAAGGCAATTACAGTGCACAGTAAGTTAGGAAAGGTCTTGGGCTGCTCCAGCACCTCAGCTATGATGCACAAGGTGCAACAGGATTAGAATAAAGAATGGTTGTGAACAGCCTTTGTATTCCAGGCTTTCAGTAAAAGCTGTGGATCTTGTTGAGAAGCTTTCAGCAAGACCGTGTATAACAGGCTAATGCTAGTTTTAACTGAAAGTTATTACAAAGTAACCGAGTTGTGAAAGAAGATGGCAGTGAGTGACAACCTTTTTTTATGAAAAATGGCTCAAGAAAGGATCTGTACAATCCAGGGGTGCATTTATTCAAAAGCATTGGATCACAGAGTAAGGGCAGAATTGCTAGTTGTGTGCCAAAGGCCTTTACTAAAGCCTGCTGAAATCAGTGTTTCTGTAAAATTCAGCTGGTTTTGACTAGGGATCTAGTTGCAGGAAATAACTATGCAGCTTTGGGTGCTTCCCTCTCCAAATGGTGTAGAGGAACTGAATTCAAAGAGTGCACAAACACTCTGGAGTGTTCTCCAGTCTTGATTCATGGAGGAATGACTTAAGAGGAAAGATTTAAAGACCCAATATATGGATGTCTGATCAGGAGTTGATAAAAGGGGTCAGGATGAAGTGGTGAAGCACATACCTGTGTATGGAGACTTGAGTGTTTTAAGGAGGAAGAAGAACCATTCACAGGAGCATAAAGAAGTTTCCTGTAAGTAGGAGTAATGGGAGAACCTTTAGAAAAGGGAAACCTGAGCTAAGGAGCAAGAAAAATGCCTCACAGTGGGAGAGAGAGACCAGAAACTGTTCCATGGTTTTTCAAGAGAAATACCTGCATCCTCATCCTAAGAAATGTTTAAAGGCAAAAAGCAGTTGGAATCTGCAGTGGAGAAAGCTACTGCACTGACACAGCCTGAAAAGCTGAATAAGGCCTTTTTATTTACCCTGCTGCAAAAACGTTGAAAACAACCAAGCTGGATTTCTGCATCCCAGCTGATGCCAAAAAGCCAGCAGTCACAGGAAAACACTTTGTCAGTCAATAAACTTGATTGGCAGCTTGTGAGATTTGTTGAATATGAAAACTAATGATACCACACTTTAAAAACAGTTGTTTTAGAAAGGAACTGTTCCTGTAGAAAAACCCATTAGATAAATATAGGAATCTGCTTTATTTTTGAAGAATGTTTCCAAGACTGACATCTTGGACATATCTTCTGGCTCTCTGACTGCTAGAAATCATATCTGCTGCTGGAGTACTGCAGTGCAGGACATAAGGTCATAGCAAAATCAGATTCAGTCTTAGCACTGTCACTTATCATAAACCTCAGCACCAGATGAGGTTCAAATACGATTCCAGTGAACCTAGAACTGTTTTCCAGTAAACTCATTATTTGAAGGCTATTAGCTGTTCAATGAGAGCAAAAGGGTAGCACAAAATTCAGTATTGAAAACCTTATTAGAGAACCCATTTTTGTAATTCATGGTGAGAAATATGTTTATTTGAAAAGTGAGGAACTATTTTTAGCACCTCCACAAAATTCAAAAGGGAAGAAGAGACTGATACAGTGTGTGTAATTAAACAATCAAATCTAGTGCTTAATTAAATTGTTCAGTTACAAAATGCCAGGCTCTCCCCCCCCCCCAAAAAAAAAAAATCTCAAATAATTATTGATCATCAAATACTGTGCCACTTCTGGGTTTGTCATCAGCTGAAACTGGTGAATTATTCATGGATTTCAATTTAATAAAGTAATTGTACTTTCTGGTGATCAGTATCTGTGTGAAGTGTCTAAATGTAAGTTGCTTTTATTTTTTGTTGTCTCAGTACCAGCTCTGGCTTGCTCATGCTGTGTGCTTGTCACTCCAGAGTAGGACAAGTCCTGCAGTCTTTTCCGGGACAAAATATGCAATCGCTTCTCTGGAAGGTGGTGCCTTAGAAGATACAGTTTCGGGATGTAAGGAAAGGGTTGAGATGGAGGTTACATTTTAATTCAAGAAGATTAAAAAAAAGATAAGGGAAAACTCCTGCACAATCGGGTTTCATTTGAAAAGAAAAGCCAACAATAACTGTTTTAATTTACCATGATATTTGCATATTTTGCATTATAGTTGCACAAACAGGAGAGATTTAATCCTGCCTGTAAGCCTATCTTCATAAATGTGTTATGAAGCCTTCCAGAAAGAATATAATCAGCTGAAAATATACAGCCCTTGGTTGGCATATCAAATTTATCACTTCTGCCCCATTCAGAGAATATTTATAATCAGTACACATTTGAACTACTTGGTAAGAGCATTTCAGGAAACTTTATTTAAAGATCCTTATTCTTCTGCACATCAGTTAGAAGTTTGCTGTCTAAGCTGGTGTGTGTGAGTATATGTGAACCTCTATGTATGAAAACTGAACTGCTGATCAAAGCATGAGCAAACAAAGCAGGTTACAGGGTCTAAAACTAACTTATCAATTATTTTTAAATTTACTTTGAGGAGTTTTACATCAGTGTTTGGGATTTCAGTGTTAAGGTTGGACCTGCTCACATGCAATTACTGCAACAATAGTTTCTGTAATGAGGTAAGGCATAGTTTATTTTAGCTCTGTGGTATTATTTCTCATATTAGTAATGGCAAAGGAACTATGCTGTGACAAAAAAGGGGCCTTTTTTGCCCTTTCACTGCTTTCCCTAGTGCTGCAACACCTCTAAGAGTGATGTAACTCTTACGAAAACAAACTTTAGGGATAATATTGTTCTTGTTAAGCAAGCCCTTTGATTTCTTGGAAGACAGATGAGGGTTTTGGCACATCCATGGAGCCTGCAGATAGTTAACGTGGTTGGTAAAGTCACAGAATTCCATCTATCTAGGGGCTGTAATTATCTTTTCATTAGATGCTTGCTCTCTTCTCCCTGTGAGGTTTGACTGGGTTCAGACATAGGTGGGATACGTGAATCATTCCCAAGCTGTTGATTTTGAAACGAGAGTTGTCAGAAAATATGAAAGATGTTGCTCTCCTCCCCCATTCCTGCAGTTCTGGTTCTGTACAGATTAATGTAGAACTCCAGCTGAAGTGTAGGCATGAGGCTTACATCTGGCATGCCAAAACAAAGAATTAGGGTCTGGGCTGAGTAACAGGCTGGTGCTTTATCTCTGCCAGGGAGATTCATGAGAAGGTATCTTTCTCCCTGTGTTTGTACAGTCAGTTTTCACAGTTGCTCCACACTGGCTGCTTCAGATAGTTGTCTGAAGGTTGTATACCCAGCTGATGTCCGATCGGTTGCCAGTCAAAAGGTTGGATGGAAGATTTGTGATGGACCAGGTTGAATGCTCACTGGTATTGAGAATAACCTTATTTTTGTCCAACTCTGAGAGTGGCAGTCTCACAGTTTGTACAATGGAGCCACTCTGATACTGCTGCCACAGGAGTCCTGCAGCTGCTATGATAGGATACAGATTTTTTTCCACCATAATTTGCACATAAATTTCACTTGTTTGGTCTATTGCATACACACTTGTATGTGGTGTAACTGGAGAGACATCATCTATGAGCACTGAGGGGACTGGAAGTTCACGATGCTTTTGTGTGAGGAAGCCGGAGTAGAAGGAAGCAAAACCAGCACTGTTAATGTGGAGAACAATATAGAGCCTTGGGAGATCACATCTGTCATTATATCCTGGAATTTCTGCAGTATGCTGGCAAAGCAAGGTTTCTATAGATATATTCTTCCTGCTTGCTGCTCTCATCCTCAATTGCTATCAAGTTCTTGTGCAATTTTGCATTTGGAATAGTGAATGATAGAGCCTAACTATTCTCAAAATAGAAAAATGTATCATAAGTTAAAAAAAGAGTGTGCAGATACTTTTTGCTTTGTTTCAACCCCTTATTTTCTTTCTATAAGCAGGAAGTGCGTTTATCATGAGAGAAAGTGTGTAGGCCTAGTTACAGCATTTGAATTAAAAGTATAATTCCAAAATAGACAGACACTTATATCTCTCTCTGTAAACAAATAGTCAGAAAAATAACATTAAAAAAATCAGCATAAAGGAGATATGGCTCAGATATTGTAATAATACATTGTGGTTTGTCTGCTCTTCCCATGGAGAACTTTATAGCTTGTTTACAATGCTAAAATCTGTCTCTCTTTACCAACTGCTTCCCAAGATGTTGACTTTGTCTAACCATGTCCCCTTCACTCTTCACTGTTTTATTCCTTTTCCTGCCAGGATTCCAGACTTCAGTTTGCATGTGTGCAATATGCTTCCTTTGTCATTTTTTCAGTCATTTCTGTCTTCTAGGCTGAATGGTCATTGTTAAAGACATTAGGGTCTGCAAGAATTTTGCCTCCTCTCCATAAATGTGGAGAGAGTAATTGTTGTTTCAGTGGAGAGTGATGGCACGGATATTCAAGTAGCCTCTCCTATGGTGTAGTGCTTTATAGTTAGTATTAAATCTTTGAGGCCTAAAATGTGACTGAGTTGATGCATCAACAGCAGAGATGAGTATCATGACCACTGGAGTTATGAGATGAACATCTGCTGTACCTGAAAGCCACAAAATAATGCATCTTACGGTTAGAAGCTGGCAACAGACTTCTGGTAAAGTCAGCAGTGGCTTTTATTGCCTTTCAGTCACTGTTTTCCAAGTGTTTGTGTGTTGTTGCTGGCATGGCTGGTCCAGAGGAAAGTTGTCTTAAACTTATGGTTTGTGAACAGGCCCATGCCAAAACAGAATTTAAACAGATCTAGCGTTTTCTCTAATCCCCCCTGCCCCGAGCTGGTCGCAACTGTACAGATAATGAAGCTACACTGGTTTTCAAAGGGGCCCCAGACCATTTTATGAACTGCAGTCTTGGGTTCACTATGATGCTGCGGAATGTTAGCAAATCCCCCTTATATTCATTCTTTCACTTAATTCAGTTTGAACTACATTAAATTTTTGTGAATACTAAACAATGAATTGATTTTTAATTTAGAAATGATTGTTTACAAAATGATTATAGTGAATTTCATTCATTAATTTGAAAGTGAAGTCAGGCTGAGAACCCAGTGTCATTGGCTCATCTTGACTGACAAGCCTGCTGTGCAGCAGTGACTGAAGCAGTTGCTGCTTTTTGGAAATCCAGGCATGGTTTAATGTGAGCAGTCTTACATTGTGGTTTAAGGAACGACTGAGGACTATAGAAACTACAGATAACACTTACAATTATTTGGACTTGAATGTGACTAAAATATATCCCATCTCTTGTAAATATGGTCAGTGTCTTATTTCAGGGGGTCAGGGTTTGAAATGTGTGGGACTTCAGCACTAATGGTGGAACAAGTCAGGATTCAAGGGAATATTTGAAATAAAATATATGCAACTGTACAATGTAGACCTGTGAGCTAAGATAGGTAAGCGAGATTGTTTTTAAAATCAGGAAAAATAAAGTAAAAAAATGGGTTGTTTCAACAGGAAATTCAGATTTTCTAGTGCTTATTCATGCAAAAGCCCAGATATTCCATCAAACTTGAAAATATGACAAAAAGTTGAGGGGTATGACAATATCCAAACCAAAATGTAGCAGAAGGCTTTGAATTCAACTACAGGCAATCACAATCAATACCTGACCCATTGGCCAAAGCACATGGCAGCTGCTTGCCCACATCTGGCTTCCTCTGTTCTCCAGCCTGAAAATGCAGGTGCTCCTTTACAGCTGCTTCAGTTACAGCTCCCCTCTGGCACGAATCCAGAACGAAGCGCAAATGTGCACTTTTGGCTTTTCAGTGAGATGCCTTATGTCTTCTGCCCCTGAAATATATATTAAAATTGCTAAAGTGACTTTAGCCCAGTTATGGCTTCAGCTTATTTTCTTTCACAGCCCAAAAGCAGAACAGTGAGTTAATGTTATTTTCTCCATATGCCTGGCTTTAGGAGTCAATTGCTTTCACCTTTTCCCGCATGCCTCAGCATCTTTAACTACTGAGGGATGAGCGTTGTGAGTACAGGGACAGGAAGGTTTCACTTGTGATACTCATTCCCAAAACTGGTGTGCGAGGGAATGGTGGGAAGTAGACTGCCCGTAGCCTGCTCTCTGTGCACAGGGGCACAGCTAAACCCTCCAGGAGTCCATGGTATTTGAACAAGGACAAACTCTGCTGCCTTTCCTGGGAAGGTGGAGACTCGGAGGTAGTGTGTGTGGCACCCTGTTTTCCCAGCTCTTCTCCTAGCATAGCACAGGTGAGTGCCAACACTGGGATGATCCGTCCTTAACAATAGTCTTAAGGAGGAGAGGTGCCAATGCTACCTCTTTGGAGTTACTTGTTCTCCCTCTGAATTCTTTCACTGATTTAAATAATTCTCAGGCTAAGTGGTAGTGTGTTTTTTGCCTGTTCCCTTGGGAACCTCAAACACAAGCAAAATCATAATACTTTTCTGCAGGAATATTGAAGGTTTTTTTTAGAATATTTTTGAATGTTCTCAGGTAAATTAAAAATATGTATTTCATGTGGAGCTTAATAGAATTAAGATATTTTGCTTTAGTTGGTTTGGTCAGAATGTTTCATATTATTTCACTGTGAATCTTCATTCGCCTGAGCTTCTGTAGTCCCATGTAAGTGCTTTAGCTTTTGCATCTCATTTCCCTGTTCTTTCCTGGTGTCCTTTCCTTGGCTGGATTATATCTCCTGTGATGAGGCATGATGAGCCTCTGGTTCCGCCAGCTGTGAGTCACTGCAGGAATCCCATGACTGCTGTGTGTGGATGGAGGTGGACATGGGCTGGTTAGTCTTGTCAGGAGAATTAAAACCTGAGGTACCAACATTATAATTCTCAGAAGGCACTGAAGCACTTAGGTGGATATGGTTCAACATGAATGTAGACTTCCAGAAAGTATGTATGTTGGCACTTTTGTGGGGGTGGGGAAAGGGTATTTTCATTCTGTAAATTGTTTTGTGTTGACTTTTCATCCCATTTTGGGGAATCTACATATGACAAAAAAATCATTTTTCCCAAGAGAAGGAAACTTTAGTTTTTAGTCTGCACTACTGCTAATCCTGATTAGCATGTAAAAATCTGGGCTAAGTGCTTCAGATCACAAGGTTGATTTTAATTAACATTCCATTTACTAAAATATTTTTCCTCAAGTGTATTTTTCCTTTTAGAGATATTGGAAGGGTTGGGGGAGGGAATTCTCACAGCACTGATTAGAAGGTAATGTCGAATCATAATTTTGGCAACACTTGCTAAAAATTCTGAGTTGAAGGCCTATTTGGATTTTCCTTATGCATTTTTCCCATATATTTGCTGGTGGTAAAACTTGGCATATATAGTCACAGCTTGGGAGCAACGGTTCACCAAATATTGCTTAGATTCTTTGTGATGCTTTATAGTTTTACGACTGAACAACATGACTGCTACTGTCTTTGTACTTTTACAAGCTTTCTGGCCATTCTATGGCAAAACATTTGTGGACAAGTAACTCCTTTTCTTTCCTTTTTTTAAATATTCAGAATATAGAATAATGGTTTTAAAACCTTGGTAAAGCTCCTTCTGCTGGGTCCTGACCATACTGCTGTATCAGGACGCCACACTCACTCACCTCTCTCAGGCTTGCTGAATGAGGCAGGCTCCAGACAGCTGAATAGCACATTTGCAGGTGCCATCAGGAGATGCAGGTCCTCTGCTTAGGACCTTCTCGTAGAAGCTGGGCCAGTATTTTTCAACAGTGTGGTTTAGCATTACCAGCTGTGGACCCTCCAGGAGAGTAAGCACTATTATCCAGTGGATAGTTTGGGTCACAGCTTATTTATCTGGGACACTAGATAGTGAAACAGGTCACCTGCAAGCTTTGCAGAGGCTCTGGAGGCTCTGACATCAGTCCCTCTGGATAGCATAAGAAATTTAGACCTTGTCTATATTGTGAATAACCAAACAGGCTCTAGTGCTTAATCCCAGAAACACGTGTGAGCCATGTAGGAGATAGCAGAGCTGGCTGCCATGCACTGCAGTATGCTGTGATGTGTGGACGTACCAGTTCAGATTGGTTATATTGGCTTTTGGAGCTCTTCATCTGTTATGCAGGATATGCGTCCGTAGAGATCTAGAGGAACAAACTCCTGAGCACATATTCCTGCCTCAGTTTCCTAGCTACCTTTGAGTGTTTTGGGGTTTAGATCAGAGTCTCTTGAAGACTCCAGTTTTGAATAGGCTTCTTCTCTGTTATGGCATCTGTCCCTGAACTGTGCAGTGCCCTTTCACACTTTAAAACTGCTAGCATGCTTCCCTCTCATACATTTCTTTTCCTTTACTTGGGTTATACGACAAGGCTGATAAGGAAGTTGTTTAAGATTCCCAGCAGACTTGGATGGTTACCTTTCTAGAGTGCAGTTTGACAACCTGGTTTGGACTGGATGGTAACTGCCTCTTCCCCCATAAACTTTCCAACTCAATTCGCCATCATCACTGGCTAACAGCCCTCTTTGTTAGCTTTGTGTCAGGTGCACGAGTCTTTCTAGTCATCTCCTGGGGGTTTTATCTCAATATGGAAGTGCAAAATCCATTTGAAATGGAAAAAGGAGTTTCCAAAGCAGTTGGTAGTCTAACACAAGGAGAATGAGAGGGAGAATCCCCACGAACAGCCGTAAGGCTTAGACATACAGACAGACGTAGACAGATTTACCACATTGGCACTAATACTTTCAATCTTTTTACAAAAAGAAAATATTGCCAAGATGCTAATGTATACACATGGTAGCAATATGTTCGTGAGGAAGTGTAGTTAAGTTAATTAC
Organism: Apteryx rowi; assembly: GCF_003343035.1. NCBI lineage: Eukaryota > Metazoa > Chordata > Aves > Apterygiformes > Apterygidae > Apteryx > Apteryx rowi. The sequence continues at coordinate 237,316 of NW_020450760.1, read as the reverse complement.
TGGAGCTGGGCTGTAAGGACTGTGTTACACAGATGGATTGTATGATACACAGACACTTTTTAAGTAGGCAGATTCCTACTGGAGTGGCACAGCTTAATGACTCACTTGGATTAAAGCTGCTACAGCCTATTGTCCCAATAATCCAGAGTTTAAGCATGCTCTAATTGTAAGTATCATGCATGAAAGAGCAATTTGTAGCTGTGGAAAGTTTAACACTGCTCCTAGCTACTTTGTTTTCTGTTTTCTTTATGCCCAGGAGTCCAAGTTTTGTGTCTCAGCTGCGTTTGTTTATATCGCACACAAAGGTCGACTCCTTTCTGTGCTCTCACTGTTGTGAACTGGAAGGAGCTCTGCCCAAGCACTGAACGGGGAGCCAGCTTGGGTCTCTTCAGCAGTAAGATACTGCTTGTCAGCAGGGTCTGCTTAGTGTCATGCACTGCAGGTTGCCACACATCAGCCTGCTTGTTTTTATGCTCTGTCATAGAATGATTTGGGATAATAGGCAGACCCCATCTGTTCCCATTTTGGAATGCTTTGCTTTCTTTTTCAGAACCTGCCCATAAATAAACACACAGAGAAAATACTGGGGTGTGAAGCACACACCATGGGGTTAGCACAGAAGGTCCTTCTTCCTCCCTACCAGCACTGGCATGCTTGGCTATTGCAGCATGTGTCATATCTGCCATCTAATGTCACTGATGCAACACTGAGGCCTAAGTTTTAGGGTTACTGGAAAGGGTTGGGTGAAAGGTGTATTAATCTTCTCCAGGAACTGCCTCCTCTAGGCTAAGTCAGGGCTTCCCCATAGCTGCGTTATTGTGCTGTGCTTGCTTTGTACTGAGAGCATGTTTAGGTTGTGTACAGGCTGTGGTGGAGGTGTGTGGGGTCGCAGGATGTGTTGGGTATCTTCTGGCACACACATGGTTTGGAAAGTGGAACTGCTTTCATTACACTTGAGGGAAGACACTGCTTCATCCTCATTTTTGACTGGGTGAGGGTGGTGAGGGGCCTTTCCAGGATAAGCAGACAGTCCTCACAGTAGTGCAGCTGTCAGCGAAAAGGATTTATCATTGCAGGGAGCAGGGCACAACTCAGGAGGACGTATTTGTAATTGTCTGTGTGCCCGTAGCGTTTTCTATGTTGGACTCTGAATTCTGCTCTGTGGCATTCTAGGATTTTTCTTATCCTGAGGTGTGACTGATTATTCCAGAAGAAACTGTCTGATACTGATATTGCAGCCAGACTTTTTGTATCAGATTAGCATTCCCTGTAAGTACTGTGGAATGGGAGGCTGTGAACTCAGCCCGGTGTGAGTGATTGTACATTGGTATTACCTAATTCTTAAAGTATTAAGGTAATTAGGAAACATGAGACTTCACAAAAATAGACAGCTCGTTGTGTTGAGAGTATCAAAGGCGTTTCTTCTCCCATGTCAATTTGAACAGTGCTCTTGGCTACTACATTACAGTAATCAGTTTAGCTAAATTTGTTTTGCATATCTGATGTTAATGAATGACTGGTTGTTATTCTTTTAGGGTGAAATCCACTACATCTGCATAAAACAGGGAAGTTAGCTGTCGGGCCCCAGGTAGTTGCAAGGCGGTGGGGGCCAGGGAGCTGAAATCCAAACTCACAGCAAGTGTGCGGCTATTGGAGAGCACCCCAAGTATGTGTCACTCTGGGCTAGTGCAGAAGCCATGTGTCTATCACATCCAAGTGTGGAGTGAAGACCTTTGGGATCTGTGCAAATGTGGATTCTGTTCCCATCAGACCTTTGAAATGGTTCCTTTCTGATTACAGTGAGCACTGGAGATGTCATGCATGTACATTATGGTACCTAGGTGGATGTGCCATTCATCTCTCTCCCCTTTCGGTCCGCTCTGGGGTGGGTCTTACAGTATGTGGGGCCTCTGCTGTCATCAGTGCTGGGTGCTTCCCAAATGTGGTAAAATGAAGAAATGATGGAGAAGTGAAGCCTCTGGTTTGAAACACATTTCAGCTGGATTCAGGCAGTTCCATACAAGATGGAACAAGATGGAATTGTAGGAAAGCTTTTTTCAGATGCTTTTCTAGTTGATCCAATTTATAATCTGTTCCTGCAAACATGCCATTTCTAATGGGTTCCACATGCTTCTAAAACTTCCTATTATTTCCTACTTTAAGGACTGCTGTGTTCAGCAAGAAGTCTGCCACTTTGAGGCTTGTCTAGGCTATATCAGAAGCTGGAAGAGAGCCTACACCTGGATGCCACTTTTGCAGTGGATCATGAATAATCTGTGGTCATTCTTCACAGCTAACCTTGACCTCTGTTCTGATACTGCTGATGGCAACGCAAAAAGTCTGTTCAAAACATCTATGCCCATGTAAACTGGGGAGGCTGGGGCATTTTGGTGTGAGTGGTCAGGGTAAGAGAGAGACTGCTTGAGAAGCTCAAGGTGTCCACTGGCTAGTGTTGCTTACAGTGCTTGCTAACCTGGAATTTAATGTTTTCCTCATCCATAATTAAAATGATTTTTTTACACTGTGTCTCTAAACTGCTGTCATGCTGAGTTATTTCATCCCTGTTCCAGAGAATGGTTCTGTAAATACTCCTTTTGGCCACTTTTTATGGTTTGTGAGGCTGAAAGGGTTTTTGAAAGCTCGTTGCTACTTTACTGCCCACACATTTCCCCATCTATTCCCTATTTTGCTGTTGTCCCCTCCTTCCTATATTAATCCTTCATTAAGATCATGAGGTGCTGATAAAAGGATGCCAAGGTCACTCCTGTGCTAGCAAGCTTGTGCATCTGTGGACAGTCACCTCTTCAAGCTGAGCATACCATTTTTTAATTTCTCCCCACAAGGAGATTACCAGGCAAAACATCACTACTAGCTGAGTTCCAAAGTCCTCATAATTTTCCTACTGAAATGAGGAAAGCTTGGAAAGCCAAACACACTGGCCAAGACCAAAGCCTTCTTCCTTCTGTGCCATTTTCAGTGCCTTACCAAAGAAGATTCTCTAGTTAATTATCTGCTAAATTTCAAATTAATCTAATTAGTGTTTGAGGAAGCTTGATGAGAACAAAGAATTGTGGAGCCAAACTGCCTCCAGCACTGTCTTCCCATCTCACATGACCTTTCTTGCTCAGTTCTCTCATCTGATACCACTGGGGAAAAAAACCGCCCTACCTAAGGCACCTACTTAGCCTTATGATGGGAAAATCCAGTTAGCATGTTAACATATGAATTACTATTTTTAATCTCTATTATGTTAGCTCCTACAGATTGTAAAGTGCCATGCTAGGCATTTTACAAACAAATTGTGAGAGGGAGTCCCTGCCAACACAGAGTTTATGATACAGACAGACAAGACAGGCCAAATGTGAGAGAAGGCGAATGTAACCTCTATTTTGTGCCTGAGGAAAATGAAGCCCTGAGAGGTGCTGCCTTCAAGGTCACATACAGAATCAGTGAGAGATGCATGGATTGAAGCCTCACTTCCTAAGTCCTGGAAAAATCTTTATGACCCTAGTCATAAGACAAGCATGTCTCCCAATATGCCCCATAAGCCCCTCAAATTTCTTTCCTTGCAGAAAGTAGAAGTTTAAATAGAAATTAGCTTCCTCAAGTGACTTGCAAACTCGAAGCCAAACACCTTTAAAGGAGTTGTTCAAAAATCAAGTTAGTTTCCTGAGAAGGATAGCTTTTAATTAAAATACAACACTGTTGATTGGATTCAGTAGGCCAGATTCTTTACTGTATTTGCAATTGTGTTATTCTCAGATGACCAAGTTATACAATCTTATTGTCTAGAGGCAGGTGAGCTTGTTATATGTGAAAATTCATTGTCTAAAACCTGGAACATTAATGAGAAAGGGTAGAGATAATTTTCTCTGTTTAAAAAGAAAAAACAAAAAAACCCCCAAACAAATCCTCTCCAAATTCAGGCACCAAACTAAACAATATTAGGAAAATGACCTAGTTTGCTTTGGCTGAGATCTGACAAAGGAGAATTTAAGTTGCAATGAGTTACTTATGAAAAAACTCTACCATAGGCATGTAGAAGACTAGCCTATTACTTGTCTTTGCTCTGATTTGCGTTCAGAGGGCACAGTAAAGGAACTTAATTGTATATCTTACCAAATTAGAGCAGTTAGTTTGTTAGATGACCTGAGAGCCATCTGACTATTGTGAATTGGATGGGAAGGGATGAATTCTTGTAAAAGCTCTTCAGAGATTCATATTTATGAACCCCATCATATGAAACAGCTATTTAATATCAACAAGGTAGTCTCAACAAGTGGCAAAGTAGTACTGGAATATAAGGTGTTAAAACTTGCATGGCCATCACCGACTAATGAGGACTGACCTTTGCAGCAATATATACAGTCAGTTTATTAAAGCAGGGACAGAGCAATCTCTAGGCCTTTGGTCCATCTAGGTTGCTCGGGGCTGAGGAATTTCTATTTAAAATATCTCTTCAGGTGATAAAGACTGATTCAATAGAGATCGGCTAATAAAGAAAGTGCTGGAAGCTACTATTAAATTCAAGCTTCTGTCAGCTTAACAGCAAAAACTTTTAATGAGGAAACCATTAAAGTTGACCTAATGAATCAGAAATGCTTTTCCTTGCTGGCTAATTACAGAGTGCCTAGAATATCTTCCGACATATGTAATTTAGAAAATACTGATCTATCGAGTCCCCCTGCTCTCGAAGAAAACCTGTTGCATGTCAGAAGTGGAAAATTAACTACAGAGGTTTTTCTGGGAGGCCACAGGGTTTGACCTAGATTCACAGAAAAACCTCTGTAGTCAGGTGGTCTTGGTGTAGAGGGTATGGAAATTGCTGAAATTAGTGGTTGATGTGTATAAATATAGTTTCATATGAAGCACTTCAGTTCCAGAGAGACACAGTAGGACACGTCTGATGAATAAGAAAGAGTGGAGCATGCACCTGGTCTGGAAAACATCACTATAATAACACCCCATTCAGTAAAGTAGAAAATCTATCAAAATAACCTATTGGCAATTGCAATGTGAGATGAGGCACTAAAGGGTGTCATTGAAGATGATGCTTGCTGTTTGCCTAAAGTTTTTCTCTTATTCGCAACATATTCTGGCAAGACATTTTCTTTTTCTATGCCTCAGGAAAAGTTCATTGAAATTACAATAACATCCGGAGATCCAAGCCTTGATCAGATTGGGCACAGTTAAGAAATGGTTCCCACCACTGTTGTCACTTCCCATTTTCCTCTCCCTCAATTCATAAACAGACAGAATAGATAAAAGACAGAATTATTTCTGTTTGGCAGATGTGAAGCACAAAGAAATGAAATCATTTATCAAAAGTTAGAAAGGAAATTTGCATTAGAGCTAGGAACAGAATTCAGATTTTGGAAGTCTTAATCTGGAACTGGAACCTGTACCTGTGTGTTTTGGGGATGATTTATGACTATTGTAATCTATTTCCATTTTCATGTGAGACTTCCTGTATTCCTAGGTCCAGTCTGGATTTTTCCCTTCAATTCCTCGTCTATGGAGCTCTGACATATAGGAAACTTCTTGAACTGTTTTTCCCAGCCTATATGCAGCAACTTGCTATTGGAAGTATTTAGCTTTGTCATCTTCTGCTCTGTCAGCTTTACTGCCCTCTTCAACAATCCTAAAGATGTTCTCCTTAAGCAGCAAACTTTGCCCTGTAGGCGGGGAGGGGATAAAATACTAATCTTCAGGACAGACTTTGCAGCATGTCTTAGTCCTTGAATTACCCTGGCAGTTTCTGATTCCCAGTTGGGCTCCTGCCCGTCCGGTTACATTCCTGCCCCTAATTCTTGGGCTGTGTTGTCCACCTTGTGCTTGGTGTCCTCAATACTGTTGAATTCTTATGTTATTCCACAAAGTCTCTAGTCAGCCTAATAGTCTCAGTTTCTGAATCTGTAATGCTGAATTACAGTGGATTATGTGTTTTCTTTTTGTCCTTTATAGAATTTACTGAACAATTTTCATTTAGAGAAAGAAAGAAAGTGAGAACTAGAAAGTGGAGAGAGGAGTGTTTCAAGGATATGTATATATTTGAAGAAACCTGATGGACAAATCTAAGGCATTTGTTTCTTTATCTGATATGTCAAAATATGGTTCACAGTAAAATTCACAACTCAGTTTATGGAAGTTGACAGTTTAAGAGAAAACCCAGACATGCAGCATACTATAAATAAAGACCCTGTGTTTGCGATTTGCATGGCTCTGAACTCCCTCCCCCATGATTAAAACCTTAAATTTAAAAAGTGAAATCTGTACAAGCTGCAGAGACAAACCAAGTGAGATGAGGTGGAAAGGGTGCTACATTTTTAAACAACAGCAAAATATAAGCCACGGTGTTTGAAACAAAAGTCTCCTGTTCTCACTGTAGTGCTAAAATCAAACTGGAAGATCTTTAAAACATTTTCCTTTTAGAGAATAAAATATAAAGAAGCAACTTCTTTCCTGGCTTCTGTTAGGTTAGTGTGGTTTTAAAACATAGTGGGGGCTCTTAGGAAGTAGGAATTGTTCTCTATTAAAGTAACAGGTTTGTTCAAATTTCAAGCAATAAGAGACACGTCTAATGGATTTCATTTAAAATTTCTTCACAGTTAGTAACATGCCAGGTAAACTCAGCAGTGCTGCTGTATCTTCAAGTAAACTCCAGAAGGGTGATTGTGTTGGGGTTAAGGCTTAAGATGAGCAAAATTCTTTAGAACAACCAAATTTTTTTCTGAGAATGGCTGGTATCGTACTGTGCCCTGGTTCCAGTACGCTGATGGTGCTGGTGTCGTGTGGGGCTGGGAGGTGCTGTGGTAAGCTCCCCACAGGGGGCTCATCCTATCCCTCGGGTGTCCCATGGTCTCCCTGGGAGGGAAGTGATGGCTGGAGGTGGAGAGCTGAGTACCACCTTCACTGCAGAGCCCAGGCTTGTGGTGTGGCAGGCGGCTGGCATGGGCAGTGGGGGACATGCTGTAAGTGGAAGCAGCTTTTGTGTGGGTTTAATGTCAAATGGTTACACTATAGGCTAGTTTTGTCATACAATATGTTTATGGCAGCTGGGGGTTGTTAATGCCTAATGCTGGCTGTAGCATAGCTGGTCTTGCAGCCTTGTTGGTCTAGCCATTCATGTAAGTGCAAGTGTCAGTTCTCTGCCCTATCATGACAAGGGCTGCTGACTGTGTTAGCCTCCCTGGGGGCCAGCAGGTTGCCAGGCAGTGAGTATTTGCCCTTTTTCAGCAAGGTCTTGGTGGTCTTTGCAGGGCTGATGATAATAATCCAGATAACTCTTCATGTGCCCAGCTTGCAGACACTTGGCCTTATTGTTGCTGATGCTAAGCTGCAACTAGGGAGCTAATTGGCCTCATTAAGACCAGTTTTTTCTGCAAGATACACTTATTGTCTGCAGCACCACAGGTTCTCTTCTGCTCCAGCTGCTCCTTAGATCCTAGGATCTCCTGCTGACGCTATCTGTTGGGATCTGTGGCTAATAAACTGGGGGATGGCTGCTCTTCTGAGCTGTGCAGGCATGAAATATGGCCCCTAGCTGTAGGAGGGATGGGAAGTGGAGCCGACTGTGTGTCTGTCTCGCATCCCGTGGGCGAGACTTGACAGGCCAGGCTCAATGCCAGCCTGTTGGAGACTGTTGGCAAGTATCGTCGAAGGGAGTTGGGATGGAGCATCGGATGGCCCAGAGGCTCTGCACTTACATTAGTGTGGGAGCCAGCACACATTACTAAGGTGGCAGTCCTGTGTCTTTTACTCAAGAGATTTGCCATTACAGCGTTAAAGATCCAGCTGTACTTCATTTCTTAATGTTTTCTTCGTGCTTGGAATGCCACATATCCGAGAACACAAATAAATCTTCTTTGCCCTCCCCTCTTCAGAATTTAAATGGCTTGAACTTGGGACTCTCCTCCTTTGTTCTCTGGATTTTGAGCCTTGAGGACTGTGTGTGTCATGAGTTTCTTTGTTAAGAATTTTCTTACTTAATTGTATAATTCCAGAAGCTCTAAATGTCACAAGGATTCACAATAGTATCGCAGATTTTTTTCATGTGGGGTTCAAATCTGAAGCAAATCTGCAGTGTACTATTTTAGAAGCAACTTCTGTCTAGCCTTTCTGTGTGTTATTTGAATTTCAAGTGAATACATAATTGCACATAGAACTATTAAGAAGATTTATGGTTCTGTGTATTTCCTGTGTATTTAACATCCCAGAATTTTGCACTGGGCCTTCTGGTACTGTTTATTTACTTAGGGTTGGTTTTAGGCTATAGGCATTAATAATTTTACGACTGAGCGTTCCTAACAGATGGCTTTATGGGCTGTAACAGCCACCAAAGAGCAGTGCCAGGGAGCAAAATGAAACAGTATATAATGCAAACAGTTGTGTGCAGGCTTGCTGTAGGTCACAGAAATACCTCATTTATTGAATATCCTTCTGTAAAGGAGGGTTAGAAACACCATCTGAGAATGGAGCCAAAGGAACTCTCTCTGGACAATATTAGTGGTACATTATTGTGACTTACATAATTGCATAATTGGTACCAGTCAAAGGGACCCTCCTCCCTCTCCCTTCTCCCCTTCTGAGTGGCTCACTAGAAAAGGCCTATAGATTCATGGCTTGTTATAAACTAGCGTGTGTGTTTGCAGACAGTATATATTCTGTTACCCTGGGAAATAGAATAGCTTATTGATAGTGCAGATTTTAGGGGGATTGTGCAAAGAGGAACGGAGCACGTGCCATAGAAATGTGCTCTGACCCGTCTGTTGGGGAAGTCGATAGGAAGAGTTGCACTAGACTTTTGGCTTGGGCCCTGTAAATCTGCAGAGTGTACATTGTGGTTAGTTTTTTCTTGTATCTGCTTTGTGTTAAATTTACATTCTTCTTGAACCTGGGGAAGAATCCAGGTCTTTAGGCCAGCGAAAGCTAGTTGGGACACAGTTTCGCCAACCTTTTCTGGTATTTATTTTCAAAGAAAGTTTATGTATATTGACGTGAAAGAAGCACATTACAGCCTTGTAATCTAGAAAACCTTTTTGGGTGTATGCCCAACTCTTCTGGTAGAACTCGAAGGTCTTGTGATTCATGGGCAGCCTCAGATATTCCAAAAAAGGGACTTATCATTGATCCCACAGAAGTAGTGCCAAGACTTACCTTATCTTGACAGGACTGGATTACATTCAGCTGCATCTAAACAATTTACAGAAATTACAGATATCTCCTGCATTGAGATGTAACAACTTGCAGCGTGATTGAGGATTTTCAGACTATTATCTACCCTTTTAATGACTGCAGAGGCCAGAGGAGACTGGAAAAAAGAAATTCCTTGGCCTCCTAGACCTCATGACTGTTTCAGCAATCTTAGTGTGAATTTATCATCTGCTTGTGCTTTTCAAAATACAACAGGCAAAAAAGAGAGAAAGGAAAGAAAGAAAGGACTACGTGATTTCTTCAGGTTTAACTTTGCTGAGCTGTTCTATAAGCAATACAGTGAGCACGACTTAAGATTGCTGTAAGGATGTGCCTAAAAAAAAAGAGGCTTATTATAAAATATATTAATATTTTAGGAAAAAAAGGATTTTCATGCTAAAATCTGTAGTTACCTTTATCGTTTTCAAATTGCAAGGCCCTTGAAAGATGCATGGTTCTTGTTTAATCATTTAGGAACACCTTGGGACAATGGCTCATCAGTTTTCTGAGCAATTCTTATTGACTAAGGCACCTGAGTAAATTCAGTGTAAGGGGACAGGAAATTATCCTCCCATTGTTCTCTATATATGATCTGATGAGAGGGTTACAGACCTTTGTGTGTGTAATTCAAGTCTGAAATAGCTTGAGTTTTGCTTATGCTGTATGAAAAAATATTTGAAGAATGAAGGGAAAATTCTTTCTCTTTTCATTTATTAAGTGGAGTGCAATAAACCTGAGCATTGAGATTAAGCCTTTGTAGTAGATGTCAACAAGTATGGGTATGTACATGTAAGAAAGTGCTTAACAATGTGCCATCAATGCAGCTGCTAAATTTAGCTTTTCATATTTCACTGTAAGCCTTATTGTCACCAGACTCTAGTAGTTCCTCTCTTATCTGATAGCTTGACCTCTTCTGAACCATTAAAAAAAAGATGTCTTTTCCATATAGCAGCCTGGTTTAAAAATGCCAGTCATTATGAAACACATTCAATTAAGATTCCTGAATGGTAGGCCTTCCTGAATGGTAGGCCTGCAGTGCTGTCTCTGAAACTTTAAGTGGTGATTACATGAGAAAACTGGATGCTGATTTCCATGCAGGTGTCCTCAGAAGCCCGGTCAGAGCCCTGCTGTAGGAGCTGCAGGACTGGTACACTTTCTGTTGCATGCTTTTATGGTCGCTCAGGACCAGAAGAATTACTTGTAGTAAGGGTTTGTCTATAATGTAATCACAGTCCACCCAAACTTGCTACTAGAGAAACAAATCCTCAGAATACTTGCCTAGAGATCAGGAATGCAGCAACTGTATGGAGATGCTGGTTGATCATGTGCAGACACGTGCAAACCTGCACTGTATAGAGTCATCCCAATGTGGTGAAGGCCTGGAGATGGGAATGTCACTGGTCTCTTGGGTCAGCAAGGGAAGCTTGTTAGTGGTTACACTGTGGAGTGGCTACTTGTAGAAAGTATTCTGTGATTGTCCTGGTAAACATGACATGATCTTTGTACAGGGAGACATACTGCATAATCTGCTACCAGATGGTGTACTGTATGCAGTAGATGGTCCTCTTTCCTGCCCTTAATGTCAAATGAGCTGGCAGGAGGACAGCAGCCTAAAATGTACTTTTTGCTGTTGCTGGGAACAATTTTTAAGTCTTTTTTTTACCTGGAGCCCCTTGAAGCTTTGTGGTATCTGAAAGCTGGCCAGCCATTCCATGAGAAGTTTCAGCTTGCTGTTTTTCGAAAGCAAGCCATGGAAGTTTCAAACTTTTAGTTGTTTTCCTTAAATGTTTTCAGTGTGCTTTCAGCTAAAATATCCAGCATCTATAAATAAGCATTGAACACTACTTGCTTTTGAATCCTTTCTGTTGTTTCTCATGAAAGCAAGTGGTAAGAGAGCCGCCCAATAAAGAATATTAGCAATCCTGATGCATCAGCTCTGGTAGATATTTCTATCAAGCAATGCTGTGATCATTTGGGATAAAAGATAATAGGACTGCTTTCACTGGGGGTCATTCCCACATTGCATGAGTTTGCATTCCTAGCAAGGTCCAGCTTCCGATGGACCCTTCAGAGGCTTCTGGATTCGTATGTTTTTTAGGCTCCATTCTACATTGTTTCTTCTCCCTAAGTTGCACTCAGCAAAGGCCTTTTCCACCAGTCATTAGTGGAAGATAACTCACTGTAAACACTGGATGTTGGATTATAAGACCCTGTTCAGCTCCTCAGATGCTACTTTTATCTTCCTTTTTCAACCTACTACCATGTGTCCTGCTTGAGTAATTTTAATGTCTGAATTAGAGGCAGTGAGGGAGAGAGAGGGGATGCTTACAAGAAGGAAACGTTTTGCTGACATTTGCAAGGTAAATGTAAACATGAATAGGGGTGCTACATGTATGCCTTTCTAGTATAAACAGCTCAGCTTGCAGTATGACAGTTAGCATGAATATAAAATCTTCATACACTGTTCAAGTATGCAATGATGAGATCAAAGAACATCATTCTTCCATGAGCTTGTCAGTATATTATTCATGCTCTGTACAGGTGATATCTGTAATCACTACTTTTAATGTGCATGCTATATACTCAGAAATATGTCTTATTTACACTTAATTTTTGTGAGACTTGCAAGAAAAATGGTGTTGATCCTCACCTCGTATGACGTGCAAGAGAATTAAAAAGGACGGTCCTTTTTTGAGATACTCATATTGTGATTTAGATTAAGCTCTTATTAAGCTTCCTCTTGCCAGGGTGCTTTGGAGTGACTTTAATGCAATCTGTTAGAGAGATGGTGACATTCTGACATTATGGGCATTATTAATACTGTTAATTGCTCTTGTTTGTAAGCATTTTCACAAAATTACCTGAGAACATTTATGTGCAAAGCAAATCAGAACCCGAACTGAGGTAAGTCTGCACAGCTCCAATGACTCAGTATTGCTCTAACAGCTTCCGTTTGGCCACTTAAGCAAATTAAACCAATTTTTATCCTGATTTTCTATGGAAATGAGGCTTCTGAAATCACTCTGAATATAGGTGCATATCCCTCCCTTCCCCCATAAATGCTTGAACCTGTTGGACAATTTTGACAAAATATAACGGGGAAATAAGAAGCTGCAAAACACTGAACATTCTTACAAGAATCAAGTACAATACTTAGCCTCCAAAGACATTAGTTTGGCCTGCCACCAACTAAGAGATGGCAAATCATATTCTCTGTCCGGTCACTGACTGCTAGCATCCAGCTGACCATGTGGGAGACGCATAATACTTAGCTACCTGGCCAGATAGCTGTATGGGTAGTCTGGGATAGACTGCAGCTCAAGTCACCTCTTGCCCAAGAGGGAGTTAAATAAAGATAAGCCTCTGGTGGTAAAAATGAAAGTGGTAGGGGTCTCAAACTGTTACCTTAGTTAAATTCTGTTTTAAGAAATCAGTCAACGATGAGCACTGAAATGAAATCATTCATTTCAGTGCTCATGGAACTGTTACTGCCTCCCTCCTTGCCATTCCCACATCATGACTTTATCTTGCAATGATTTCTTCCATCCTGGTGAGGAAACATGAGTGTAATCCTGAAAGGCCTGGCCTGGGTGAAATCAAATGCACATCCCCCACCGATTTCTGAAGTGCCATGATTCCATCACTTGTCTTTCAATATGTTTGCACAGAGCTTCACTCAATGGGTCTCTGACTTTTGAATGAGGCTTGTGCATACAGGATTAATGCACGTAATTTTTCACTGCTGTCATAAGGAAGAAAAATCCAGGTAGGAGGATGTCTAAACAGACATAATTACAAGCAAAGAACAGCTTAACTTTTGGAGATGCTCAGTACCCTCATATTCTACTGATGTCGGAGCTATAAAAGCAGAATACTTCTTTGTAGGGGCTGAAATACAGATCTTTAGCTAGGCTGAGATTCCTTGGAGGAAGGGAGTCAAATTTTGTCTGTATTTCCTTTTCCAAACACTTATTGTTTTCATGCCCAGTTGAGTTTGCATAATAACCAGACAGAAATCAATGGCTAACTTGCACTGTAGTTCAAGATGCATTTTTAGGCATATTCATTCTCTAGTAATCTTTATTCACTGTTAAATTCTCTGTATAGTTTGCATCCAGCAATAAGCAATAATGATTAATGGTCTTCTATGTACAAACTGGAGTATTGTAGGATGTTACCATGATAGAGAAGGTGTAACATATAACTGTACAATTTAAAGTACTCTCTTGCAGTACTGTAAGGCAAAGTTCTGAGTAAGGCAAGTTTATTTTAAAATAAGAAACAGTTAGTATGAAACACAATTTTTTTCTTTTGTTTTGGCTGTTGGAAGAAAACACTGTGTGAAGAACTGGATGATAAAAAACCTTATGCTCAAAAAAAAAAAAAAATCAAGTGGCTTTGAAACCAGGTTACCAGTCATCCACTAATGACATTTTACAACTTTACGCTTGGTTTCCTTAACATTAGAGAAGTACAAGGTCTAGTCTTCAAAGTGTCTGGGTAATAAAAAAGGAAGCTATCTACATTTATAGAAAAGTCCATAACTACTGACTTGCAGAAGACACTAAGAATAAGTGAAGGTGGAAGATTATTCCATGAAGAGAAACCTAGCAGCAGTCTAAATAAAAAGGAATAAGAAATGACAGAAGGCATTTGTGTGGTGAGAATGGCAGATGTAAAAGGTTTAGAGGTGGCCTCAGAACTAAATGTATACTTGGCATCATTATTTCAGGAAGGCTGACAATGCTGACCATGGGCTCAAAGGCAGGTGACCAATAAAGTGGAAATGATATCTTCAGTGAAGGCAGTTGCAAGGTTCAGTGCAGGACCCAGATAATCTGTACCTCAGCCTTTGGGAGAGATTGGGAATTTGACAGCAAGTATTTCTGTTGGAATCATCTAAGGATGGGAGGATAAATACCAAATCTGATATATATACTGAACAAACAGTGACATAGTATACTACACTAAAAGTTGAAGGCAAGAATGTTTAAATACCTGAAGGTAACAGGAAATGGGACAAAATGTATCATCGGTTAACCAAAGATAGATTTTACCGGACTAGGCTAATAACATTCTTTGGTTAGAGAGCTTATTTCTCAATGCAGGAAACACGATAGAGTTCGTTGGTTACATTCAGTACAATGCCACATGAGAATCACTAGCTAGACTGGTGGAGATGAGATTAAGAAAAAAAAAGCAGGGCCAAAGGAGATGAATTCAATCTGGAACAGATGCAGAGAAGGGCCACTGGTTTGTTCAAGGGGGATGAAGAGCTGATTTTACTGAAAGAGCTTGGCTTAGTCTATCAATAGGAGTCCGGGTTAGTGGGAGATCTTTGCCTGTGTTTACATGAAGACATGGCAACAGAAAGGGAGAAGAACGTTTTAGGCTGGAAATCAGGTCTCTATCAAATAGCAGGGTTCTGGATCTTGCATAACAGCAAAACAAGGGAAAAGAGCCTCTTCTACTTTTAAAATGGAGCAATCAAGGATGGAATGAGGAGATTCTTGTAGATTCTACAGTACTGGAGTACTATAACCTGTTTTCCCTCTGTCAGGTTGTACTCCCCTGTGTGCATCTAGGAAGATGCTGCAGGTATGTACCTGGGCTCTTGCTCAGTAATGTAAGCAGCTCTGTAAGGCATTTCCACTGAGGTGTGGGAGAACTTGTTGGCTCCTGGGAAGAGCTACGAGAGAATCATGAAGAGACATCTGCAGTTGCAGGAACCCTGTGTGGACATGCTTGATGGTCTTTATTTTTTATGGGAAAGTAATAGTACAGTAAAACATCTTGTTTCTGTAAAACAGGAAGGTTTCTTGAGTCTAAGTTTGAACTTTGGCCAAACAAAAATGGAAAAATCTTGACAGACTGTCATTTGAGTAGGCTTGGATGATGGTAGAAATTTCAGTATTGGCATCATTTCACCTTAAAACCTTCTCACACACTCCTCACCATTCAGAACTTATCTGTGAACTATGAGAGCTCCTTACTGTAATATCCAAGGATTTGCTACATTTCAAGAAGTATATCTGCACTAAAGCAAATCTGATGTATGGGCCTGTCTCTGTCTAGGTCTAGTAGGATGTATGACAGATGCGACATTTTGCATCTGAGCCTGTTTGCCAATAATTAAAATATGAGAGGATGCATGTTATTGATACTACTTTATATGATTTACTCTGATTTACTTAAAAAGCAGGAAGTCTTATTTTTCCTGATAGTCTGATATATGAATCTTGATATGAATGAGATCCTTGGCATATGCTGAAATTTGTGGCATTTGCTAAATCAGACAGGAACATGAGAATTATGATAAATCTGTGAGAGGATATTATAATTTTGATTTCTGGCTTATGTTACCTGTGAAAGCAGATAGCGGAATGGAAAAATGAACAGGCAATCCTAAATGAGATTAAAATCTGATTTCAAGTGATTTCCCTTCTCCTTTTTTCATTTACTGATTTCCCTGTGTCCTCCTAGTTCTTCTGTCCTTGTGCGTTAGTGTGATAGCACCAGTGTCCCTGCAGTACTGCCCTTCCATTTCTGGTTATTGCTCCTGCGTTGCACTGCTTCACCTCCTGAAGAAGGTCATTTTTACTAGCCCCGCAAGGGCTGAGTTAGGAACAGGGAAAACAGGTTTTGTCATTTGCTGCCAGATTTGCTTTTACGGTTCCAAGTCTTTCTGCATTGGGTTATTAACTGCAAATGCCAACCTTTCAAGAGCTTCTTGTAATCTGTTTCACAGTGGTTTTGTGCCTTGTGTCAAACCTGCTTCCCTTTCCCCTTCCTTGAGAGTGCTTATTGCCTTTCTCTTTATTTCTGAGGCCTTGGGGAATCACACAAGTGGTGTACATATGGCATAGACTTGCCAGTATTGTTTTAGTTGTGTGGGGTGAGAGGCGTACGTGGATGCCGGGGGGAAGGAAGCCAGAGAGCGCTGCTGACAGAGTTGTAACTCCTTGCTATACGGCAGCTGTGCAACCATGCCCCCAACTGGGAGCATGTGTGCCACAGGAGGGACTGGAGGGAGGGGACACAGTTTTCTCCCAGTAAATCCATGCTCAGATGCTGTGCCTCATCATAGCTGCTCACAAGAGATGCAAGAGGAGAGCAGTTGGACTAAAATAACTTCAGGAGGTAAGTAGCTCTTTGGCAGCTTACTGGATGTGTTTTCCTTCTTGACCCTCGCATACATCCTTGCTTCTGCTCTGCTACTCAGCCAGGTTCTTGGATTGCAATTTTTAGTCCAAAGGAATAAAATCATTAAAGGTAGCCTCAAAAGGGGAGAGGCATAGAACAGACCTTATCCCCTTTTTTGCTTTTTTTAGTGATAAGGAGAAAAAAAACATTCCTTTTTGCATCAGAAATGCTAGTCCTTCTGCCATTGGCAAACCCGTGAGAATATAAAATCATAGGATTTGAGGGAGTGGATGCTGAATCCATGAGGGGGAATTCTGACTAAAAACCTTGGGGCTCAGAAGTGGGAAGACATTTGCTAAGGAACAGGAACACTTCCCCCCTCAGTCTGCCCTTCATTAGGGGAAGGCTATCTTAGCAAGGCCGATTTCAGTTCTCTGTCTCATTGGCTTTTGTGGGACCCTTGGCCTGTTGTATGAAAACAGCAGGAATTAGTTTCCTAGGTACCATTTGAGGCTCCAAACTTCACATTTAGGCAAAATCTGAGTATTCTTCAGGTTTCTTTTAATAAAACCTTCAGCACATTTTCCATCAGTCAAAAAAGTGTACAGCCCCAATTTATGTATTTTCTTAATACCAACTTTAGATGGAATTTCATCTGTATTAAATTTTCAGTGTTCCAAGTTAGTTAAATTATTAAGTAGCTTTTAGTCATCCTTGAAGTATACATTGGGTTTCAGGGATAAGTTCCCCATTCTTTGAGGGAAGATTGGTGCATCTCAGGCATTGGAAGGAGGCAATGATTTGCATTTGATTGCCAAGAAATGACTTCCTTAGTTGGAGACAAACTCTGTGCAGGAGGACCTGCACCTCAGCTCAGCCTACAAAGAATGACTGGAGCAAAGAAAACTTGCAGGAGGACCCCTTAACACCCTGAGAGTCCTCCAGAGATGCTAGTCTGCATTGCAGACCCCGTCTCACTGATGCACTGTAAAGCTGCCTGGCTGGTATCTGATGTTTTGGTAGGGCTGGGTGATGCCTATGAAGCAGAGACACAAGGTCCCCTGTTCTTCATTTCTGTGCTCTGATGCTGTTGCACACTTGAAACATTTTCTATTCAGAGGTAAAGACCACAGTTTCTGTGGACAGAGCACATTATACTTTCTCATTATTGCACTATTAAAACTATTCTTAATGTTGTTATTTAAGAAACAAATCTCCCCTGTACACACAAAGTCCAGATCACTTAATGAGATAAGGCAGACCTAAATGCCACAGAGATGGACGCGCAGGAGCGCTTCTTTCTGAAGCGCTCCCTCAAATGAAATAAATAAGGATAATACAGCATTGAAAACCTCCTACAGTTTCAGAAAATAGATACCTTTATTCTATTTGGTAAAATACTACAGATAAGAATTACAAAGTATAGCAAAGCCAACCTAATTATATTACCTTCCAATTCTAGTCTGATCTATTTCACTAATATTGATTTCACTTTGTATCCCATTTGAGCTTACAATGGCAACTGAATTAAGCCAATGTACTTAATTTTGATGTCTATCTGTTTGGAGAAAGAGGAATACATGCCTGGTGGAGATCATTGCAGAGGACAAACTCTCTTGTAGATTTTCTTCTGCTATGGTACAACATTAGTTGACCAATGCGTCTGTCTGTATGTAATTTAGGAAAAGACAAATCAGAGATGATTCGTAATAAAAATATCAAAACAACCTATTGAAGAGCTCATTAATTTTACAGCAACATCTATATATTGATTTCACACTGTAGTTAGAATTTTGACAAAGATGGCATTTTGAAATTGGTCAGAAATTACACTCTGTGTTCCTTAGCATTATCTATTTTCTTTTCCAAAACAGCACCATGTACATGGGTATAATCCATAAGCATCTGCCATAATTTCCTTAACAGTCTTGTTTTCTGGCAGCAGTGTTCACTATGTTCTAAGCAGTACAGAATAATGAGAAGTTGATCTGGTAGACAGAAAGTGAAATGTGCATTTAGTGGGTAGTGGAAACTAAAAAAGGGCTGACTGAAAATGAGTATAGCTTATACTTATCCACACATGCAAGATTAAATATCACGGAGTCAAGAATCTTTTAGGATTAGAGACAAGCAAAAAAAGTTTTGGTGAAGGCTATATTCATGAGAAAAGCAGTTCTAGCAGCTCAAACAATTACTAAACTCAGGTAAAATTTAAACAAATTGCTTCAGCTGCACCAAAAAAGAATAAAAATGTTTAGTTTCAATACCTTTAAAAGGAAATATTCTTGTTTCTATTTTAAAATGAAGTGTGTTTGTGTAGAATTCTGCCTAGTCTTCAGGGCTAATAGGTCAAATTTGGGGCTATACAAAACATTTGGGGACAAGCCAGGAGAAGAAGAAATTGCTTAAGGTCACCTTGAAGCAGTGTTTTTCTTTTCTTTAAGTTCTTGTGCTGAACAAAAATCCATTATTCACACAGTGGCAGCCAGGCTTTCAACTGATTGGATATTTATGGGTAACAAGAACATCCAGTGTTTTAAGCCTCAGGCTCCAGGACACCTTCTATAACTTCTAGCCATGGAGCCTTTAAAGGTAGTTACTCTTGGGAGTGGAGTATGTGATTTCTAACTCTGACGCTTTGAATATTGGTCAGTTAGAGACTGGATTTTGCTTGATAAACCAGGGGCTGTAGCTCAGTTGCACAATTTTGGTTTTCACAGAAATGTTAGACTCTGGTCTAGAGTCCTAGACATGACTTTGCTGCAGGTGAACCGTGAAGGATGGTAATGAAGGCAGGATGCTGACAGGCACAAACTGCACTACCTTGCAGCCAGATCAGAGCCGTATGGGCCTTATTCATCATCTTAAAATGCAAAGACATTGTACCATTTGCTTATGCAGGCACAGCTCTATTAGTGAAGTGCCGAACTGAAAGGAAAGCCAAAGAATACACTGTGATATTTAGAATTCACATATTCATGAAACTTAACTAGTTATAAAACATCTAGAAAACAGGTATGCCTTTGCATGGGCTTTTTTTTTTTTTTTTCTTAAGGGAATGAACAGCAACAGCCCAAGGCTTCATATTTCACATTTGCCTTTTTATAAGGTAATAAAAATTTACATGTTGTAATACAGGTGGGTGACTAATTGATATGAATGTGTGAGGGGCAGGCAGCCAATCCCAAGAACATCCAGAGTTGTTCGAGTTTGCCCCTGCTGTTGACAGCCATAGCTATGACTAATTAAGATTACGGACAAATACTCAGCTTTCAGAGTGTAGGTGGAGCCATGTACATCTATGTACATACAGACATACATATTGATTGCAATCTTTGTCATACGGCTTTAATCCCAGCCTTTCTTTTTTTTTAAATTTTAAGATGGATCAGAAAGACTTTGGATGCCATTGCCCTCCTTATGAATTGTGTTTGCTCTTCAATCTTGATAGATTTCATGTTCTACTTTGTGTATCATGGGTTGTGGATACAAAACTTTTTTGACAGGGTCAAAAAAGTTGGGTATCCACATCCTTATCATTTTGTGTTAATTTGATATCTGACATTCAGGAAATGACCCTACTGCAACAAAGATGATGACTGATTTTTACCAATTAAAATATACCCTAATGTGGAATATTAGGCCAGCTATTTGTGTTAGCATCCTAAAAGCATCTGTCAGTTAATGCAAATTGTATGACTGGAAAAGGCAGGAGTTGAATAAACCGGTATGTGAATTCAAGCAATTAATTTTCCATTTTTCAGAGACAAAATAGGCAGAATGTCTTTGATCTTTGTCATTTTCCAAGGAGACCCCAAGCAGTGTGCACTCATTTATTTTATGGTATTCCCTAGCCTCAGAAAGTATTAACTTGTGCAAATTAAACAATTCATCTGGATTTCCTGAAAAATCTCCAGAATAAAGTGTTTTCTTCCCCCCTGCTTGCTGAGTTCCTTAATTTCCTAATTTCACACAGCTTGTCCTTTGCTGTGAGTCCTTCTCCTTATGAAATGATTGCCCTGGGTTCTTTTTTGAGTGGAGGGCTCTGATGTGAGCTGCTGGTCGTTCTGCTCAGCGGTTGCTTGGGATGTTAAGAGGTACCTTGGATGATGAATATGTAAGATGTGACAAACAGCTTTGCCGGCTGGAGCCGTCAGCTTTCTCCCTGACAGGTTTCTTATGTGGTGGTCTCGAGCTAATTTAGGCCAGTCAAGGATTACCATTTCTGTTCAACCCAACAAGTGATTCGAGGCTGTTATTAGGAATTTCAGAGCACAGTGATTATATTTGGAGAGGAGCAAGTGCCTCTTCATTCTTGCCCTTTCTTATCATTACCATGACAGATAGAGAGACAGACATACACAATATGTTGTCCTAGAATTCATGCTGTTCCAGTGCCTCTCATGTCACTTCGAAACCCAAATCCTTCACATGACATCTGGTATATAATAAACGCTTCAAAATTGTTGAGAGATGGCAGTGACAAAAACATATTTATTATAATTTTTATGGGTTTACTGAAGAGGGCAAAGCTTGACATCTAACAAAGTTTTCACGTGAACCAGTGCTCACTGTTTCATGTTCTTGAAAGCCTTGCCACAAAGTCAGTAGAACAGACCTCTTTTGGCTGGAAAAATTGGGATATCCCCTTTTCCTTTTTTCTTTTTTTAGAAATACCTCATCAGAGGAGCAAGACACAACCATAGATGAAGGTTCAAATTTCAACCTGGGTCAGTGCATTCTTTTTTTGGAGAAAAAATGCATAGAGTCCACATGTCAGCTGAGCTTCCATGAATCGCAGCCTCTTCCTCTTCCCGTTCCTGGACCTTAGACTCTTTTCTTTGTGTACAGACACAGAAGTCTTTATGAGCTTTGTGCCAGAACTGACTTTGCTCCTTTTTACATATGTTTGTCTGTCTAAGAAGACAAAAACTTTTGCAATAACTTTCTGCTGCGTTGTTCTAGCCTATTACTTCTTGGCATAGATGAATTTTTAATTCTTGTTTCTAGTGTTACTTTTAATGATATATTTTGTGAAAAAAGAATATCTTTATGATAATCACTGTGAGTAAACACGGGCAGTACAGTGGGTTTAATGTAATACAAAGTTGGACTGGAGTGTATGATTAACTGGTAACGTCAAAGGATGGGGTATTTATCTAAGATGGCAATGTTATTTTGTGTTGCTGGATTGTAATACATATTTTAAAACTGGCAATCTATCTCTTCAAGACCACTTTCACTGGAAGTGCTTTGTGCATGGATCTGAGAGAGTCTTGGCTCAGCCCGTTCACAAAGAGAATTTCCTGCAGGTTTCAGTGGTGGGAGGTAAGTTGGTGTTAAAGGCAAAGACCTGGGAAGATAAACAGCAACCTCTGTTCCCTTTTCCCCTCCACACAGGTTTATGTGCACAGTCCTATAAATGTAAAGAAGATAAACATACACAAGGCTCAGCTAATGCTCTGCCAAACAGTGTCATCAACATGAGAGAATTTCTGCAATGACAGAGAAAAATATGTAGCACTGTGGTGGCTGAATGCCAAAACCACATAACTAAGTGGCATTTTGCAATGAAACGTGCACATGCCACTGAATTCCCATGGCAGGTGAGAAGACTTAATAATTGTTAGTATTACAGGATTTTTATCTTTTTTTTTTTTTTTCAGGCAAGAGGAGTCTAGGTAATAGCATCCACCATCACTGTTAAAGAAATCGAACCTCTGGGTTACTGTCCTTTAGAGGAGGAGGAGGAGGAGGAGAGGGGAATTGAATTTATCCACTCTGTATAGCTTGATTCAAGAGGGAGGTTTCCTCACTACGACAATTGCTTAAATGGTCAGAATGGGAACATACGCACTTTAACTGATTTGCATTTTGTTGATGGAAGTGTTTCAGTCAGCTCATGTGTTCCTCCACCACAGAGTCCTGACTTGTTTTGTGACAAATTACAGGGATAACACTAGAATCATTTTGTGTTATCACCACTTGATGTGGTGATAATTTTTTTAGCCTTGATGATTAATAGTAGATAATTATCATGTTGATATGGGTGACAGAGGCAAACAGACACCCTAATAGAGTTTTGTCTTGTTATAGTGGCTACTGTAGAATTACTGAGTGAGAGTCCCCCAGAAAGCTTAAAGCCTGAGCAGATGAATCAGACAAAGGACATTAACTTCACTTTGCATTCGGGGGCTGAGTCAAAAAACAAAGAAATGATTTCCGCAAGGTCTGTGGCAGAGGTGTGAACTGAAGCCAAACCTCTCAATCCCTAGACTACATTTATTACTTATTTGTATGGCAGCAAATAGAGATGCCTTTCTCAAGGACCCCCTCTGCAAGATGAACTGTATGCTCACACAGTAAAAATCTCTCCAGGTCTTGTCCAGAGAGTTTGTAATCCGAGTACAGTAAAGTATCTCCACCATAAGGGCATTGCCCTTCTCTTTTATTTGACTATTTTGACATCAGGCCTATCCTGGGAGTTGCTGCCCTCACAGTTTTATAATAAGGATGTGTGAAATCTCCTAGTCAGATGGGATGTTTTAGTTTGTGTATTAGAGCAAATGACACATACCATTGCCTCCTTCAGTGTGGGAAAACCTGCATTGACAAATGAAGGAAGATATGAAAATAATGGTTTATAGATATAAAACAAGGCATCTGCTTCTCTTTAATGGCTAAAAAAAGGGTATCTCCTGAAAGAGAGTAAGCCTGAGGTTTCTAAGACTGAACTCTTCTTTTGAACACTGCGTATTCTATTGAAATAGGGAGGAATTGGGAAGATATTTAACATTCAGTGATAGTGTTGCACTAAAGTTTCTTGCAGTGGAATCACCTTTCTATTTGCAAAAGGTAATGTGCTTCCATACACAGGTGTGTGAATTTAAAAAAGTTATGAGGTGACCACTCTATAATTTATTTTTCCAAAGACAATTAGAAAAGTAATTTTCTTGATATTTATATAGTGCTCTTTGTTTGGTATCTTAGCTTTAAAGCAGGACTCTCTAGGATGGTCATTGGTCAGATAGTCCCCAATGAACATTCAAGGTCAAGAGTATATTACATTAAGAATAGTCCTGGTTGGATAGAAACATGCATTCCTCATTAAGGCAGCCATCGTAGCAAATGCAATTATAGTCCTATAAATCCGATTGTGTCTGTGCTTGAGTGAGGTAGTGTCTCACTGTTCAATTTCCCAATGTACAAACTGCCATATGCTGCAGGAATTGAGGAACTTTTTCTGTGGAAAAGAGAAAGGAAGAGCCTAGGGCAGTAGACATGACACTGAATGAGAAAACTGTGAATATGTTGAAGGATGACGGAGGAATTTCTTTTGGCGACAAATCTACTTTTCTAGCCCATTTCTTTAAGAGAAATTGAACAGGGAGTGTCTGCCACCTTTTGCTGTCTATCAGTCTAAGTGTAACACTAATTTAGGAGAAGTCATCTCAGGAGCAGGTTTGGCTAGGAAAGGAAATGAAAGACTAGATCCTCTGAAAAATACCTCTTTATCTGCCCATGCTCTCTGAGCAGTTAAAGAATTTCAGTGGTGTTTCATCATCTCTCCCTTCATTAATGTGTTTTCCAAATAGACAACAAGAATGATAATTTAGAGGGATAAATACAATTGATGATGTAATGAAAAAAATCAGGAAACAATTAGAAACCTTTTTTATGAAATGTTTTATGAGGCTGTATTTGCATCTGGGGAATATTAGAGTAAATATTGTGCAGGGAAATTAGTTTTAATTTCATGCTAACGGAAAAATCAATTTGGTTCTAATTAGGTTATGATTTTTAAAATACAATCAGGCAGTCATTTCAGTATTTTGATTAGATTGCTCTATCATTTGTTTGGTTTTTGATAAATGCTACTTCAGAAAATGCCTTTCAACACAAAAGCCTATCTGCAGCAGAACGGTTTTGATTTGGGGGAACTATTCTAAAAGCAATCGTGTAAATATGCTTTAAGTGGGCCTTTGGCTGCAAGCAATCTGAATATAGAAGAGCTATAGTTTTTTAGTCTATGGTACTGTGTAGTGCAGGTCTGGAGGGGATGAATGAGAATTGTCATTGCTTCTTTAATTTCTATCTATTCCAAAGTTTTTGCAACTTCTATGGCAAAAAACAAAAAAACCTCTATTAATTAATACTCTTAGGGAAAGGAGGTGAGGAAATTATTGCTTTCCACACTTACACACTTAAGTTTCTTAACCTTCCAACATACAGGCTGGTAAGGCTTTCCATAACTTTTTATGTAAAATATACCCTGAGAGAACCAGAAAATACAACACGGCAGCATATTAAGACTGTGATCTTCAAGCTGCCTTCGAAAACTTAGCCAAGATCATTATGGAAAGCTATCTCAACGCATAAAATTGACAAATATGCAAATATGGGGTGTGTGTATGTGTAGTCTGTACTATCTATAAAATATAAAATGTAATTCATAGGACATTACAGCCTGTTAAACCTACCATTAATTAAAAAGTATGGCTTAAAAAAACAGGACTGGGTACCACTGTCACCACTACATTACTGCACAATTCTGCTCTTGTGTCTTTGCTTTTTATTTCAAAAAATGGGCAGTGTTGTTCTCCTGTAGCTATGAGTGGTACTGTATTTGTTTTGCCAGCTCAGTTCCACAGCTTGGCCTATATGGGGATCCATACTGGGAGATGAAATGTGGCTACTTTATTTTCACTTCTTTGTATTTTCAGTACACCTACTCCATCTTTTTTGTGTATGTTTTTCTGTCCTTTTGACTGACAAGTGCCTTTACTGAACACTATATTATAATCAAAATGTCTTGTGCAAGAGTGAAAACTGCAAATACTGGCATTAAAAATTAATATGGTTGTCAATCAGATGTCCACTTTTGCATGTGGTATTGCTTGAGGTAAAATATGGCATTACTTTTAAGAGGTCTATGATTTAGATTATTCCTTAGGATATGTCTAGGGTTTTTTCTAGGTTACTTGTAAAGAGCATTATATGGAGTTGAAAAAAGAAAAAAAAAAGGCAAAAAAAAAGAAGCAACGAACTCTTACATCATCAATAAAGAATATAAATCAATTAAAAAAAATCACTGAGAAAAACAAAAACAGGGCAGGCTATTTTCTCATAACATTTCTTGCTGAAAATGTATACAAACTTTAGCATAAAAATTAGAAATCATGCACTGGTTAAGGTTTGATGTATAGTAGAAAAACAGCAGTGATTTGCAAGAGTTTTATTTGTACTATAAACTATTTCCTGAGTCTTTTCCTGAGGGATTTTTTTTTCTGGATATTTGAATTTCTTAAAACTGCTTATGATGTATTTTGCATGTTATAAGGTTCTACTAGAGCCAGTGATGGGAATGGGTGCTTGTGTAATATATATGTTCAGGTTGTATCATATGTTCAGAATTCTTAATTGTACTTCCTGCAAGTTCTGGATGAATGCGCATAAATTCATCATGGGCTATTAATAAGATCATTAAAATCACTGCAGTTAAATCCTTCTGAGATTTGCATTTTGCAGACTTGGGCAAACCAGAATTTGTAGACACGGTTTAGACCGATTGGAGGGCTTCCAAGCAGGGTGGTAAGTCGATCAATAATGGCACACTGAGCCACTGCACGCAGAAAATGTGGACATGCATTTTGGGACAGATTCTAAAGCTATGTAGGCATATAACGAGAATTTCAAAAGTGCTGTATCTGGGAGGTGGGTGACGTATTCATAAAAAACAAAGTTGTCCAGGAGAACTTTTTATTCTAGGCTCCCTCTATAGTCAATAGAAAAAGAAACACTTCTAGGAGAGTTTTCCAACAGGAAACTGAATCACAGTCCCTGAGAGTCGTCTTTGGCTTGTATTAGCCTTTTTGAATATCTGCCTTGTCTAATTTTTCTGGTAACAAAAGGGAATTCTGATTTCAGTATGAGTTAGGAGCTACTGTATCTCTTTAGGCCCCTGAAAGATGGTAATAGGTCTGGTGCAATACACCTTCCACGCAGAAGAAGTCTAAAGTGAAAGCCTGCTCATGACACTACTTTATAATATACTGCCTCCTGTTAAAATGCTTCATGTTTCATGATCAGCATTGTAGTTTCGGACCAGAATACAGGAGACTGCCATTCGTTGACTCCCTTGCAAGAAAAGCCGTCTTCCACACTAATTGTGGGTGTAAAATCCTTTTCTCTAGAAAAAAAATGAACTGAACAGACATTTTGTTTCATAGTCCTATCCTCAATGAAAAAATAGATATAGACTTAATCTTTTTATCTTCTAGAAAGAGGTGAGGGTTTTTAACGTATTTTTCATTAGCTAAGAAACCTGTTAATATTTGTATCACTGACACACGTACTGGGGTGATTGGCACAGATCAGAAGTCTGACGTGTTCAGAGTAAGACAGAGTGCGCATGTGTGTGAGTGATTAGATGGGTTTAAAGTGGTTCGACTGAGATTCAAATTCCACTTGTTTCTCTAAAAATACATTCAGGCTCAATCCTGTTTACAGCTTTCAGACTTGTGTCCTGTTGGCCCAGCACTTCGAGAAGTGAGCCTTCTTTCCAAGGTTGACTTCCTATTTGGGCTCTGCAAGTCAGTCCAAGGCAGCATGTTCAGCGGCTGCTACTGGGTGGCTTCCTGGGCAGCTACAGCATGACAAATGGTCAGGTACTCTGCTTTGGCTGACCTGTGTTTGACTCAGAGCTAGTGATAAGTGGTTTACATAGCTTTCAAACATCCCTGATCTGAAAACGGCCCTGGCATGAGTTAGTTTCCTTCAGGTGGGTCTTTTAGAGCATAAATCTAAATTGCGTGGCTCTGTAGAAATGGGTGATTCAGCTCTGGAAGAGTTATCTCATGTCATGATGTGAAAGCATAGAGCTCTGCAGGCTTGTTCACTCTTCTGCCCAGAGCTCGACCCCAACACCGGATTATCTGAGACAGCCTGAATATTTCTAGGACAGAGTGAAGACTTACTTTTATGCTTTGGATGTAGGGCACCCTTCTCTTTCGTTGTACCCCTCAGAAGTCTTAAGAGTCCGTAAGACCATAATTCTGCTGCCTCAGGATTCCTCTGGCACAGTGTTTCCTACTGTTATGTTTGCCCCTGGAAACCTGGAAAAGTTTGGGACTAGGTGGAAAACTGGCCATGAAAGACTTGTTTTATACTTTGTTACAGTGGTTTCCAACTGGTGTTACTGTCATTAACCAGAGAGTTACAGAGGGTGTAAAATTGTGAAGGCCATTCTGTACAACTGATTTCCTGAATATTGTTGGCAAGAAAACAAAGTAGAAGTGCAGTGTGAAGCAAGACACATCTGTGTTCACGCTTCCCCACAGACTGAGAACTGCAAAAGAAAAACTCCAGTGCGCCAGATAGGCAGGATGCTGAGAAGGATGCACCTAGGGACACCGCAGTAGACAAGAGGAGGGGTGGAGAATCTCCTAAACTTGCAGAGCTCTCTTTGTTCTTTCCAAAATAAGCACAAATACCAGAAGGTTTGTAGTTCTGAAGTATAATCCTTTCCCTCCACACACTCAGGATTATTCTGTGATGTTTAGATAGAGTTATCAGCTTTAGATAAAACACAGAATAAACTTTGTGGTGTCTGGGCTGATTCACATTAACTGAATTCTTGAGCTAAATCTGGCAAATGTTGCTGTACCTGTACCCTTCCCTTTCCAAAGCTTTCCCATTCGATGCCACTGAAAATAAATAGAGAAACTTCAAGGGAACTTGGCTTTGGACCAGGCCTGAGTCAATAGAAGTATAAATTCAGGCATGACTTTTAGCTTCAGTTTCCCATCACTTTAATTTTGTCACTTCTAGATGCAGTTCTATTGCAGCAGCAGAGGTGTGAATTGATTTCCGTGGAGTGGCTCGGAGTGTAATCTCATGTAAATGAGTGCATGCTCTGGTTGATAGAATTCATATTGCCTGGAGTTTGCACTTTTCCTCAACCTGCGGCCAACAGAGATCTGCTTACACAGTAAGAAACTCTTCAGCACAAGAAAGGGCAACCCTAAACACAGTGACAGTACTCACAGCCAGGAGGATTCTGGGAATAAACAAAGAAAATTAGCTGAAGACATAATATAGGCCTTAACAGAGTTCCTGTCTGTGTCATGTCATCTGCATAGCAAGACCTGTGTTTAATTAATACTTCTAAACATTGTGGTACCTGAGTTAATCCCATATTGGGTCTTGCTACAAATGGAGAGGAAGTTTGAGCTAAGAAATGAATGTTAAAAGGGATTGCATGATAAAAGTAAATGTTAAAAGTAAATGATAACCATAAGGCTCAGACCATGGAACAGAAGATTCACAAGCTTTCCAGGAAGTTGCTTTATTATTCTAACCTATAATCCCAGCTGTGAGGAGTGCTTCCTTTCAAGCCCACATATAGGATGTTTCTCTGTGATAAGACGAAACTTTAGCTAGTTGACTGTAAACATTTCCAAAGTACATGATATAGCAGAGTCTCACATAAAGTCTGGAGCGAAGATGGCAGTATGCCTCCTGACTGACCTCATTTCTAGAGTGTAAAGTTTCCATTTTTTATTGGGTATGCGTCTTTACATTCCATAATCTGTTGCACAACCTGAAGTTAATATGACATTTTGAAAAACAACAGTCAGTGTTTTCACCCTGAACCAAAGACTTAATGGAAAAAAAATCAGTGACCTGTTGAATCCTTAGGTCAAACAAATTGCTACTTTGCTGGAAAGCTTTTGAAGGGCATTGGTTTTCTCTGTGACAGTCTCTAGTGCTGGTCCAATGGTGGGTACAATGAGTCTAATGACTATCAGTGGTGTGTGACCCATGAAATTACACCTGCATGTATGTAGAGATCTGTCAGGCAGCCTTGTCTACTGCAGTGAGAAATGTGACCTCCGTGTGCCTCAGAAGTCAGCCATGGTGGGAATTCTCATCCATCTGAACCTGGTGCATCCTCCTCATAGGTCATCTTGCCACTAGCTGGGGGTCTGTATTGCTGTTTTTCTTCATTGCTTTTTGGCAGTAGAGGTGTACTTTGCTTGTTGTACCCCTTGTGAGGCTCCAACTACTTCATGCACGGTCTAGGTGTTCAGTTTCTGCCCTGCACCCCTTTCTCTGTATAAAACAAATGGGAAGAGCCTACTGTTGTAATAGAGAATAATTAGACCTTTTTTTTTTGTTTAGTTTTATAACTGTATATGTATACTTGCTTGCCATGACAAGCCATCTAATCCATCTGAGCTAGCAGAGGATGGTGTAAGAGAAACCATGTAGGTCAGTAAGTGCTACGGTAGGGTCAGTGGAAGGGAAAAGTTACCAACAGCCTGGGGAGGAAAGGACCACTGTCTGGGCGCAAACTGCTTTTGCTTGAATACGCCATTGGTAAAAGGCGTTTATGAGAAAGGTATGAGATGAACAAGCCAATGGAAATGGGTTTTGATTGAGGGAGAAATATTTTACAAAGCAAAAATAAAGATATACAGTGGATTCACACCATCTCAATCATACTTCTAAGAACAACAAATATGTAACTTTGCCTGGCTAATATTTCACGATAAGATTGCTCTTTAACAGACTGTACAGGTTGCTTTAATGGCACAGCTCTGACAGCTGCAGTTCTGTGTACATGGCTGTGTACAGATTTAATTTACAATTTCCTTTTTTCATGAAATGTGTACAATTTTTTCATATTTGACCAGTCTCTAGCCATCATAGCTCTTGATGGCAAAACTGACAATATTGCTCTTGTGTAAAGAGAAACAGAAAAATGGGAAGTGTGTTACTTCACTCAAAAAAATAACATTCTTGTATTTTTTAACTTTCTGTTGCCTATAAAAAGCTCTTATTAAACATCTTGCAAGAGTCCTTTAAGGCTCATGCCAGTCACTTAAAAAAAAAGAATTTTAAAAGCCAAGCACTCATTACTAAATCATCTTTTATGAGAACAGAAGGATATCTGGATAATAGACATTTGTTCCAAAACAAAACAGTTTTTTGTTCAGGGTATGGAAGTTATTAATTATTTACACCTATTCCTACCTCAGTTCTACCTCTAGTTAAAATTCATGGCCTAGGCACTCATCAAATATTGATTTTTACCAAAGTTGATGCTTTCCCTTTAACATTATTATAATGAGGGATAAAAATCAAATTGCCTTCACTGAAACTCAATCATTCTCACAAGCCATCTGCATTGATCTTTTTTCTAGGTTTTACCATAAATTATTCTATTCAATTAAGTAAACCCCACACATAATGACATTTTGTGAACTAAATAATTTATTGACTATTTTCAGCTAAACTTATCAAGCTCTGATGCACAGTTATTTTCATAACATTAATAGCAATATATATACCTCCCCCGCAACTGAATGTGTGTCAGATTCTTTGTTTGGAAAGACGAATCACCTGGCAGGTAGAAATCTTCTCATTTACAAAAGAAACAAATTCTGGCATTGTCATACATGGAGTGACTCAGTGCCTTCTCATTAGCAAAATGAGGGGGCTTGCATGCACAGCTTTCTGGTGGTAAAATAATTGCAAAATAATTTTCAGCTGAAAATGGTGCTATTAGCAACGAGGATTGTAATTAAATTGGAAACAATTGGTCTGTTTTACAGTTGACTGGTAAGATCTGATGAGTATAGTAGCTCCTTGGTGGGCTCCAGAGTGTTTTCCTTTCTGCAGTGCAACGGTTGCACTTCTGTCTGTTTGACACACATTCTTGTCGCCTTCTGACAGTTCCTCTGGAAATCTGCCCATTTCCTAAATGAGTTTTGTTTCACGTTTGAAAAGCTGTTCAGCTCCTGTAGATAGAGATTTTTGAGTGGAAAGGACAGCTTCTAACTCTGAACTTTACTCCTTCAAGCAAGGAGAAGGATTGCTCCCCCAGTTGATTAAGTGTGTGTGTGTGTTGGGTGTGAAATAACTGTGTGGTTACTTTGGGCAGTAACTTGGCGACAAAGTTTAGATACTGATCACAAAACAGTTTGTGAAATGCCAAGATTTTAGAAGTACCTTGTCACAGCTATGAAGGCAAACATGCTATTTACCTAGGAAATCAAAAGAAAAGGTGGATCACATTAAATCATATGTGGAAAGTTTCTGTTGGCTACATACAGGGAAGGCTTGCTGTGCGGTGTGCTTAGCAAACAGACTAAATGCAAGTCTTTTCAAAACAAGAACAGAGCACACTTAGGCACTGGGGAATATATCTTTATCTTCATAAAGGCTCCACTAAATATAGGTTTGCTTATAAGTAAGTAGTGGAAATATCATGGCCTAGGGAAAGTTTGGAATCTATGTTGTCACTTTGACTTTAGTATGAGTTGTACACTCTGAGTCCTTGTCTCCTTTGAAAATCTCGCTGTTCATTCTGAGCAGTAAAGTTCTAAGAAGCAAGTTTTGCAAGCTGTTGCTAACTGAGGAAAGTTCAAAGAATGGTACTTGTACCGCTCAAAAGCTATAAAAAAACAAAAAAAACCTATGTTGTGCAAAGATAGCTTGGAATTATAAACTGACTTTAGAGAGCTTTTTTTTTTTTTCTGACTGATTTGGGAAGATCAATAGTTCTAAAACACAAATCAGACTGTGGAGCTGGGAATAGGGATCCAGAAAATTGTGGTGTTTTAAGTACCCTGGAGCCAGCATAAGAAAGGGTAACTGTCTCTTCTGCCTTCTCTTAGCAGGATCCATTTTATATGATGAAAGAAAGAATTAAGCATATAATTCCATCTGGAAAAAGACTCCCTGTTGGTTTCTCTCATTGTTTCTCAGGCTCATCATAACTAAATGCCTTGATGTCATGCCTTTAAGGGGTTGCTACTGCTGCTCGCACTGTCTCTTGCAAAGTCTGAGTAAATAAGGGATCTGCAGATAATAGTAAACTTAAAAGTATAAATGCAAAAGTTTGTATTGATTTAATTCCCCATTAAACCAGGTCATTTTGTGGTTCAGTACCCTTGTATTAAAGCACGCAGCCCAAACAGAAAATATCTCTTTTCCTTGCTCACTGCTTGGAGTTACTGTTGGAAGAAATTAACCTCCCTTTTCAGTCTGTGTGCTCTTTAGGTTTAGATGCTGTTTAGGAATATAAAGCATTTAAATCTGCTGCCCTGACTACTTGCAAATTCAGGCTTTTCCTTCGATGCTAGTTTTGTTGGTGAGCTGAAATCGGACCCTGAATATTCTACTGTTTTGAGACTGCCTGTTGAGGATCTTGCTTTTAGTGTCCTGCGTTACTCCTTACTGTGTTTGTCAAGCAATAGTGTTGCACCTTCCACAAAGAAAAACATAAATATGATGAGAGGCAGGTTCTCTTCCCTCCTGCCTCCCACCCTACAATTTCTTCCACGAGAGGTAAGAGTCCAAGGACCTGTTCTGTCTTTGGTATCAGTGTACTCTTTGTAGAGATTTGAGCTAAAGAGAATTAGCCTGAGCATGAGCTGATTCATGAAATGACCATCTGAGATTTTACTAGTATCCAGTCCTTATTTAGCTGTGAAGTTACGCAAATGTCCAACCTGAAGCATTTTCACTGATGTATTTTTCATGCTGAGTTAGGCAGCAGCTTAAGTACTTTGCTGAATGTGGTAGTTGATATTAAAGCATTTATTGGAGAGGAAAAAAAACCTGAAATGGCAATAGATCAGTGATGGGAAAGGAGAGGTGAGGACAACTGAGCTGAAGCTGGAGGCGCTGAAGGACTTTCAGGTCAGTAAAACACGCCAATAGGTAAAGCTTTTCCCAGGAGTTTGCTGCTTTGTGCTCTTGCTCTTGGAGCGCTGCTTGCCTGCTCCTTCTGGGCGATGGACTCTACTTTGTAACTCAAAGACACTGGCTTTGGTTGCAGCGCAATTATGGCTGAGCTGGGCAAGGTAGCAGCAAGGTTTCTGTCCTGATGAAGTGAGTACACCTGGTTCAGTCACTGAATGTTGATGTAACAGAGAGAAAGTGGGTCCATCCTCTGCATGCTGGTGGGGCTGATGTCCAAGCTTTTTAATGGAGTGGAATGATGCTGAGCTGGGCTCTGTCAGAAAGGAAACAAGACGGAGAGTATTCTTGTGCTGTGCATAGGAATGGTCTGTACTGATTAGAGGAGCCTGTGGCTGAGGGTGGCAGTTAGCCAGACTCACCTGGCTTATACTGCTTAATCACAAAGTAGGCATTTGCTGGCCAAACTACTTTGAGCTGTACCATGCTTTGGCTCTGTTCCCTCGTAAATCTGTTAGGGGAAATGCTGATATGCCACATGGATGTGAACAGGAATCAATAGCATTTGGATCAAGCCCTTGTTACTTCAATTTTTTAGCTCCCTGATGGTGGCTGGCTACATAGGTAATTCAGAGTCTGATTTCTTGTGCTTTGGCTTTATTAGCACCAGAGGGATTTTAGGCTTTTTAGTTTTCACTGCACTTGCAATTCTTATCTCTGAATTAATGGATATTGGATAAATCATTGTGAGGTGGGCCAGTGCTTACTATATTAAAAAAAAAAAAAGAAATCATTGTGCCAGCATATACGAACGGGTTTCATGTCTATTACTCACATATCTTCCATGGCCATTACACAAGTAACTTAATGAGGATTTTTCCTATTTGAATCACAGAAGGAATACGTGTCTGACTCACATACTGAAGTGCAATACAAAGACAAAGCAACCCAAGTGCACTCAGTTTTTCTTTACAATTATATTATCTGTAAGGTCCACAATGTTAGGACTACCAGTGACGCATTGAAATATGCTCTGGACAATGTTCTCTTGTGTTAGGAAAAATTATCAGCAAAAAAAAGTGATGTCACTGCAGCCCATATTCTAAATAACATGAAGTATGTTTAAGTTAACACAGAACAAGATGAATCCATGCTGGGACATATTGTGAAATGTTAATTATAAGAAAAAACATCGTTGGA
This sequence comes from Apteryx rowi, assembly GCF_003343035.1. Taxonomy (NCBI): domain Eukaryota; kingdom Metazoa; phylum Chordata; class Aves; order Apterygiformes; family Apterygidae; genus Apteryx; species Apteryx rowi. The sequence continues at coordinate 203,071 of NW_020450760.1, read as the reverse complement.
CTGGCTGCCAGTGCTCCTGATTCATGAATAGGGAATTCCTAGTGGGAAAAGAACAAAAATATCAACTGTGCTTTCCCTTTGTGATTTTTTTCTGGGGAATCACTGCAAAGGTAGTGTAGTAATGGATTTTTCTGTATACTTAAAAATACTTATTCATCCCATCTAACTGGCAAGATGAAGGCATCCCCAGAAGGTGTTTTATCCTCTGTGTCAAAGGCTCTGCCTATACTACCTCACATGGAAGCAGTTCCGAAGTCCTGATGTAGCTCAGCCGCATCTTGGCTCCTTGCTGGGGTAAGATTTGGGTAAGTACCAGTCCTTTCCATGGTCCACCTAAGGAATGGCAAATGAATGCGGCGGGCAGGAGCTTTTGCGTACTCTGAACAGATGCTGAACCGAGTTGGCAGAAGGATGAGGAATGAGTGTGCATGAAATCAAGGCCTTAAACCTCATTTCAGGATGAGATGAATCACTATATGAATTGACTATGGAGGAAACCAAAAGTGAATATCTTGTGCACGGACATCTGCCTTTCAAATGTCTAAGTTAAGAGTAAATGAACTCCTCCCTCCCAGAAAAATCCTGTTTTGTAGTGAGCAACAACTGAAGATGGTGTGAAAGAGATTGCTGCATATTAGGAGAACAGGATAATTGTCGCTCTGCCCTTCTCTGCCAAGGCATGAGGAGGCATTGGAGGGGATGTTTCTCTTTGCCATGACCAGAGGTACACACTATTTTGGCTGTGGCTAGTCAGTGCTAGCACCCCTCCTCCCACCATCGCCGTGACACTGTGCTGTTTCCAGACTAACTTTGGCAATACTTTAAACCAGTCTGGGAAGAGACACTGCCCAGGTGTGAACAGCTGTGATGTGAAAAGGCTTCAGCTGTGCTAATTGAGCTGATTTGAATTTGCATAGGTGCTGACATACCAAAATGTATGTGGCTGGCTCAGTTTTATCTTCCCACACATCATGTACAGATATGATTGATATCCTGCAAGCCACATGCTTTGATTTCATCAAACAGTGTTTAGATTCAGCCGAACTAGGCCAGCAAGTGTGAAGCCTCTGTTTTTACTATAAAGAGTAGAAGTGCCTGGGAAATGAGAAGCAGTCTGAATGTGCAGCTACTGGAAACTCGGTTGATTATTAAAAGGGGAACAGCAGCATATTCTGTAAATAACATGGCATAGTGGTTTTGATTTGATCTGTCTTTTTGTCACTCAGTTTGAAGTGGTACAGATAAAGGCTCAGTCCATAGACTCACTGGCACTAACCTTAGTAAGGTATTGGTGTACTTTTCCCAGAGAAGATGAACAGTGATACAGCTCATGATCTTGATTTTTCAAGTGGGAAGAGTCTGATGGAAGTTGAACCATCAGTTGTGAAGCTCTGCCTACTAAATTGCATGTTGGGCTTTAGTAGCCGAAAGAAGTGTGTTGTTTGTTATTCCTTTTAAGTCATGTGTATTTTCTTCTAGGAATTACCTTTAATTTTACTGGGCTACATTTAAATCGATCATTTCCTTTTCTAAGAATGGCATGAATTATTTCTGGTTTAAAAAATAAGAGATTTGCTTGTCAGCATTAAAAAAAAAAAAAAAGTCTGCTCTGTACTCAAACCATTCTTTAAACGTCCTCAAGCAGACAGCTTAGCTAAAACTAAAACAATTTAAGTGGAAGACATATGCTGGAGAATTAGTGAAAATGGTCTGGAACAAGGCTGGACTCATTGCATTCTGGGGTTGGTAACAATTCTATGAGCAATAGACTTGCATTCCCAGCAAATTACTCATGGTAAAAAGAGGAAAAACAGTGTTTTACCCATGCACCCTACTGCAGTCATCTTAATTTCCAGAAAAATCAACTTTTGATCTTTTGTGACTGGGGGTGTGCAAGAATTCGGATACTGAACTTGATTCTGTCCCGTGGGGAGAAGGAAGGGAAACTAACTGCAGCTCCAGACAGAAAACTGAAATTCTCATATGTGTATGGAAGGGACAGTTTTTTTGAAAAAGGAACTTACAATTTGGTTTGACTGCTACCTTTTAAATTCTTTACAGAAGAGAAAAGCAGAATGCTTGGTGTATGTAAATTTATTTTACATATGTTTTTTGGCCCAGAAGTCTCCAACTAAATATTAGTAACAAAAATGAAAGGAGAGTTATGACTGATAAAAACATGGACCTGCTTGTGGCTAATGATGCACTAATGATTTAGTACTTGAGTTACTCCATTCACTTCAAAGCAGTTGTTTCCCATTTACACCCCTAAGATGTCAGAATGTTACATTTACATGTACCTACATACTTCCATAGAGAGATAACAGTATTACACACACATGCGCATACACATTGCACTGAGCTAAGTTACGTTACACGGCGTACTATCCCAGAGCTGTCAAAGAGTCAGATTCTGTTGTCCTTTATCATTTTGTTTATTTCAAAGTGTTTCTAGGTGACTGAAGGTGTCATTTCATCGAAAACCCAACAGCCGAGCCAGGAGTAAAATGCTACTTCTGGTGAATAAGATTACTATAACCTTCTAGACAGGAGCATAAAATTGTCTTTTGTCTTTGAGAGCCATCTCGATGAAAGTTAACCTGTTGATTGCTATGCTTCAGGTGGCTCTGCACGTGTGACAGAGCTGCTTGGAGCTAACAGTCACGTAGCAAAAGAACCAAACCACTGATGGCAGTGAAAACCATGAGAAAGTCATTCCCCCTTTAGTGTTGGTAGCATCCTTTTTTTCCCCCATGCTGTACCATTATGTGCTGTAGATGTCACAGGAAATGCTAAAATCACCTCATTCCATGTGGGCCTTTCTTCAGTCCTTCCTATATGAAAAGCCATATGTCTCTGTCCGCAGAAGTGTCACATTTCACCCTGCTGATCCAATTTATTCAGTCTGAACATTTGGCCTAGTGCTTTTGTACAAATACATTTTCTCTGCCTGGATTCTTTTTTGTGTCATGGTCTGTTCCTCTTAAAGATGAAGGAAGACTTGTCAACAAATAATGTAGCCAATAAATTAGAATCTGATCCAAAACCTCATTGACGTCAACAGAAAGATTCTCATTGACTTCAGTGGTCCTACAGTGTCCTTTTCATGCTTCCTTAATGGCTGTGCATGTACCTATTTTAGAATTAACACTTTTTTTCCCCACAGCACACACATTTTTTAATTCTGTGAATTCATTGGGAACTATTCAGCAAACAAAATTTAATTGCGCTGTTTAGACATCAGCAGGTAGATGTAGTGCAGTAATTAAAAAAGTAATTGTGTGCTGTTAGCACAAAGTACCTATGAGTTTAACCTTAAATGTCCTGAAGTCAGACTGGTGGTATTTTGAACCTCCTTTGCTCTTCCCATGTGACTGTGCCAGCGAGGCTCCAGCGCTGCACTTTGTAGTACGTGCCTGGAGCCACACGCGCCGCAGAGCTCCCCTCCTTCCCTGCAGGCAGCCAGGTCCACCCACAGGTTGCAGGATCCTGACTGGGAGCTCCCGGCTGGAATGCTGGTGGAGAGCAAACATGGGGGCGAGCATTTGAAAACAGGTGAACCCCCAAGACTTTTTTTTCTTTCCCAGTACACAGCTATCTCTGGTGGTTATTGTGGATCTGTGTTAGCAAAGTGATGTTTCTGGTACTTCCTCACAAGACGTTTATCTTATAGAATATTAAATAAAAGGGGGTGGTGGGAAAGATTCCAAGTGGTATGTTGCAGCAAAATAAGCAAGCAGGCAAACTCTGGCATGTAATATCAGGAATTAGTTTGATCACTTCTAAACAAATTAAAAATAAAAGCTCTGCCTTGAAATGGAAAGAAAAACTCTGACAATGAGTGCTTAGCCAATACTTAATAGTGGAAACATCTGACTTGGAGCAGAATCTGCATTAAACAACATGGCTCTGTGATGGGAGAAGCACGGTCTCTCCACCATTCAGTGCAAGCCTGAATGAGGGGATGCTGCCACAGAAAGAGCTGAGGAAATCTTGCTGCCAGAACTACCCAGATGGTGAGGCAAAAATGAATCTTTTTGGAGAAGGCAGAGAGAGGGTTTAAAACCCACACATGCCTGATAAGCCTGGTATTACTTGAACTGATGCTCCCTGTCCTTCTTATATTTTCATATGGTGAAAGGAAAGGATGAATGGTCGTGTCTCTCGCCCCAGATGATATATTGCACTTGAAATCATGTAGTTATTTTTACAAAGATTCAAGTTGCATGGGAAAACCTTCTATATCTGAAAGTCTGATGTTATTTAATAAAGATGGAGGAAGGTTCTCATAAGATTTCGAGTCTATAGGATTCCAAAACTCCATACAAAACAATTAATTCAGTGCTCCTAAATCTCTCAGATATTTTGTCAGCCTCCTTTCTGAGTGATCGTTGTGCATTATTCTCTTGCAAGATGATAAAATGAAATTCAATGTAATTAGCATGTTTGGGACAGATCTTCATCTGCAGTAGGATGACCATGGTTCATTACATCTGCATGGAGTTAAGCAGGTATGGATGAGGCCCTAAACTTATTTTTGTGTACATACACACATGCTACAAGCAATTAATTGGAAGTAGAGCTATGACTCTACAAAGCTTTCTTTTCCTTTTTTCTTTCTTTTCTTCTCCTTTCCTTTCCTTTCCTTTCTCTTTTCCTTTCTCTTTTCCTTTCTTTTCTTTTCTTTTTTCTTTTTTCTTTTTAAATGAGTGCATAACTGCTTCCTCATCCTGGGCTGAAATATTTTCTCATGCACTGCCTGCTGTATTTTTAGAAGGTGAGTTTATTTTTCATAGGTAGTCAGCATGCTATGAGACAATGACTTTAAATTAGGAACATTAGGAAGAGAATGTGAGGAAAAGCTCAATGAAGGGTCAAAAAAAAAAAAGAAATGATCAAATAAGACTTCTCTACGGTAGAGAAGGCAATAGACCAATCCCATCAGGCAAATAACAGTTAAGCAAATGATGAGACTGATATTTGCTTTTCCTACCATTTTAAATGTCACTGTTCGTTATTCTTTTTTTTTTTTTTTCCATTTTAGCCCAGAAATGCTGATGCACCAGCACGTCTCATTATGACAGCAAAAGATATGTCTCTTTGCTGAAGTGAATTTAGAAGAAAACAAATCCTGAGGGCAGTGCAGATCAACTTTAGAGAAAAGTACTGTCTGAGGTGGGTGCTGGAGGCCGCTTGTGGCAGCCTGTGGGTTTCAGGGCAGACAGGCAGAGCTGATGAGAGCACCTGAGTTGCTGGTAGGAACAAGCAGTGACAGCTAAATCTGGTTATTCACAGGGAAGAAAAGAGAAGAAATTAGGGAAGTGAAAAAACAAGGAAGCATGCTACTGCAATTTAAAACAAATACCCTGCAGCTATAGTATGAAGCGTGCCAATGCTGATTGGTATATTAATGCAAAATAGTCATGACTGAGACTCAAGCTAAAGGTAAACCAAACTAACTTCCGTAGTAAATATGAACTTCAGAAAACTCAGATTTCATCTTTTAACAACAGCAGCCTTCCTCTCCTTTCCTGCCCAGAAGAGGATGGATCAATCCATTTAATTCAAAAGAAGCTGTTATTTCCCTGACACCCTAGAATTCAAGTCCTGTTGGCCTTAACTGATAAAACAGGTTTCATTGTAGGCTAAATTCCCTCAAGAAGCAAAAACATAGCTTGCATATCTACTGTATAATACTGTTCACTTAGGTGAATTCATACACTGTCTCATTAATATCCAGTGAAAAACTGGGAGGAGAGAGGGAAGTACCGATAAAGAAGAGGTCTGCAAATACTGTCACATTTTTGACACTTTTCTTGGGTCTAATGTTTCTCTAATAGAAGGCAAGATGAACTGGCTAGAAAGATGTCCCCAAAACAACATGAAAAACAACCCTGGAAAATGTCTGAATTAATTAAAAGGTAGGAACGAAATGAACTCAAGGCCCCAGAATGTCTCCAGTTACAGAAAAGATGTGGAGGTCGCTGCAGCAGCAATATTTACCACATGCTCTTTGATGAGGAATTTAATACATCCCACACAGCATCACTAATTGCCCTGGTGTGGAGCAATGCCATAAAGGCAGCAGTGGAGAATGAGAAGGAACAGAGCCTGAAGTCTTACTGTGCGAGGGGAATTTATTGGCACTGCCAAAACTGAAAACTCAAAGCGAGCTCCTGTCAGGTTGATCAAGGAGTTGAGAGGAAAACAAGTCACAGCCCCCCAGGTGTCAGACATTTCGTGAGCCTGGTGTCAGGTACGGGGTGGCATTCACCCGTCACCCGCCTGCAGTTCTGCAAGCCGCCGAAGGCCCTGCAGCGCTCAAAGGGTCGCTCAAGCATACCGAGGGCTGGAAATCCACCTGTGCAGATATGGTGCCTCTTGCTTGAGCTGGCACAAGGGCAGGCTGCTTTGAAATGAGGTATATAGCAGAGAGAGAGGAGCACTGAGGGTGATCTGCCCACAGGTTGGTGTGTCTGCTTTTGATAGCCTTGTGTTGTTCTTGATTGTTGTCATTTAATGTTTATAATGGTGCAGCACATAGCTTCACATCTGGAAATTAAGTCCCGTTTTGCTGTGTGTATACACATAAGGCAAAGGAGGGATTGTGATCCAAAGATGGTCTAAAATCTGAAAACTTTCTAGATTCAACAAGATCTATAGGATACTGAGGAGCTGTGGATAATAAGAATGCCGGGGGCTGGTTAAGTTATGCATTTTAGACAATTGGCTCACTTTTGGTAAAGAATATTGAGGCCGGATGTATAAAAACTTACTGGGAGACATTTTGTGGGGTATAGACAGTGTTTCCTCTGGTTACAAATGGACAGCTTCATTCAGGTCAGGGATGTCCAGGGGCTGGATTCAGATGGGGAACACTTGTGTTGACCCAAAGTTCTCTGAAGGTGATTTAGAGTCCTTATGTGCATGAACCTGTCCAGCTTCACGTGAGGTGTCAAGCCCTTACTCTACCCAAATGACTCAGGAAAGATACCTAGCAAGTCCATGCGTGTGTTTTATTTGACTGTCAGGGAATTGCGTGTGCATAGTGACCATTACATGGGCAATCTGCTCTCACCTGGTGTTCTAGGTGATACTGAATCACCACAGAAAATAACAGTTCATGTATGGGTGCTAGTGACAAAGAACCTTTTATCGCTTGTGCTTGAAAGGTCAAGTTTTTTGAACACTGATATTTTAATAGGATCTTATTAAGACAAATGTTATTTCTGACAGAGTTTGATTAATGTTTATGATTCATTCCTAGAGTTTAGAAGCTGGAGTCTGGAACTTTTCCTACATTTTCTGTGTGGTTGTTATTTGGTCATCACTTACATGTAGGAAAACTGGTTTCCTCATGCAGGAGATGGAATTGGAGGGAGGGGGAAAGGCTTGATGCCTTATGTACTTGATTTGCGTCATCAGCTGAAGCTAATACAGTTCATAGTTTGAGGATAGGTGATGGGTTGTCTGTCTTTCAACAGAGGTAAATAGGTAAAGAAGGAATTTTAATTCTAAAACAAAATATACAGCTGTTATTAGAGAGGCAGTCAACAGTCCTTCAGCTTTTGAGAGGTTATAGCTCACCTCAGGAAATATAAATTAAGAACCTCTCTCTGCTGTGAAGTGGCAAGCCTACACAAAGCCTTAAGGATACAAATAAGTTAATTTTCTTCACTATGAGTCAAAAAAGGATTGTAAGCACTAGAGCTGGGAGAGTCTACTGCCAGTAAGCTTTCTGGTGCTTGAGATTGCAGAATCTGCAATTGCTAGAGGGAAGTGGCTGGGAGTTTCATAAATAATAAATTGCTGTAATCCCATGAGGTCATCATAAAAATATGCATACGAGTCTTAGAAAGAATATAATGGGTCACAACCTCAGTAGATTCTTGAGCAGGAACAAACAGCGAGCTTGATAAAAACGTATTGCAGACAAAAATCTGAGTCAGATCTTCAAAATTATAGACTTTTGGAAAGAAACAAATGTTATTACCAAAGAGTCCAAAATAAGTACAAGTGAAAAACTGATTTGTGTAGAAAAGGACTAAATCAACACCATTTAGCCTTTTCAGTTTATAAAGAAGCAGGGCATCTGAAATTTGTGTCTCATCACAGAAATATTCTTGTAGACTAAAAGTTGGTATTGATGTTCTTCAGGCAACAATGACTAGGTTTAGCCACAATATTTCCCCTTTAAAAAGCTAGATTTGAGTTATTAAAAAAAAATAAAATAAAAAGATAGATGCAATACCTGGAGGCAAACATTAAAAATATGAAGATCTAGAATAACACCTGGCTTGCCAGAAAAATAAGAAGATGGATTATTTTGAGTAGTCCATTGATCTAAAGAATCATCATCAATAATATAAAGATCATTTGAAAGCATGGTACAGACTAAAGAAAAATGGGTCGACATACACCTGCAGGGGTATATACAGCATCCGAATGCCAAAACCTAATATGAAACTTGATTGAAATGTACCATATAAGCTGTAAACTGGGAATATCATATACAATGGGACAATTTCTTTCCAATTACTTTTATAAAAGTGGAAATCAAGGTCTTTGAAAGAACAGAAGTATCTCCAGTGTCAGAAAGCCATTTTTGAGAAAGAGAGAGGTTAATGATGCTGTTGATAGCTAAAAGTAGTTGTACGTCAAGCAGCTTCATAGGCTGGAGGTTTAAGCTCTAACTAGAAAAATACCTCTTTAATTTAAAGCTTATAGATATTTCCACTGGAAGTAATGGGGCTATTCATGTACTTGTTGGATCAGAGCCCTAGTACATAGCAAGTTTAAAGCCAAGCCACTTGGTTACTAAGAATCTCAGAGACCATCTGACAGTCCAATATAACGTGTGGTTGCCGGAATGGTGTCTTGAAATAAAACAGCAGCCTCCAATACAAAGGGAAAGGTACAAATAGTATCCTATTTCTTATTACCTTAGGGTGCAAATGCTTGGATTCGGAGAAGTACCTCATGGTGCCAAGCTTGAAACAGGTATTTATGGTGAAGTTGTCTATATGTCAGCTGAACTTTGAATAGGCTTAGATCCCCAGAACAGTCTGGCTGCAGCAGTCTGGAGCTCTGCATGTCTTAATGGAGCTGAAATGGAGGAGTATCACTGAGCCTGGCTAGAAGGCTGCTGGCCTTGGGTTCAGGTATGTCTGCTTTATCCTGGAGCTTGGTGTGTAGACTGTTTGTAGGGGAGCTCCTGTTCTCCCTGCTTATGCCCGCCACACAGACAGTACTGAATGGCAAGAAAAGCAACACATTACAAAGAGCTTAGTTCTCCTCAGTCTTGCCTCTGAGAGGTTTTTGGATGAATCCCTGCCTCTTTGGAAGCCCTGCTGAAATCAAGCTGGTTTTGCCCAGTTGGCTGTTCTCATGAGGGATCGAAGGCCAGTTTAAAGGCAAGATGAAACCATGTGGTGGAAGGAGGAAAGTGTAACAAACACATTATTATGCGGATTGCTTAGATGGTTTTGAGTTGGTGGATTTGATCTTTTTAAATAAATTACAGGGAATTAAAAAGCAAGTAATACACTTCATTAACTGCAGTGTCTACCAGTATGCTACCTAGCTGTTATCAACACCCCCTAGGCAACATAGTAGAAATGGGTCAGTGTATCCTGACAGCTTATATTTTCTCTAGTCTGTTAGTACTGTAGCAAATTCTGTGCTTCATCTGCCATCAAGTTCAGTAGCTACCTCCCTGGCTACCCAAGCCCTGCTCCTCTGCCTCCGGTTACTTGGGATGTCTTGTTCAGGGAAGGAGAGCTGAGATGTGAATGGGGACTCTCACTGGAGAAAACAAAACCACTGTGGCTGCGAGCTGGGGAGAGGAGAAGGTCAGATGGAAAGCAAGCTTGGGGAGGGGGGGAGAGCAGAAGAAAAGAAGGGTTTGTGTTTGTACTGGCACGTGGCAGGCAGCTTGCGTGCTTGTGTGATGTTAACTTCCTTCTCATTACAGCATGGAAGCCTCTGGCATCCTGACCCTCGCAAATACAAACAGATGTCCCCAGGCAGCCCAGCCCTCTGCTGCTCCCTGCAGCATCAACATCTTTTGCACACAAGGTTCTTTATCACAAACAGCTTTTTAAAAATCATTTAGGTATTTCAATTATCTTAAGCTCTCTCTCTCTCCCTTTTCTTTTTTTTTCTTCCCTCAACTTAATCTTACAGGAAGGCAGAGTGGCTTTAATGCACCTATCAGTTTGATGCTATAGATTAGCACCTCAAGGCCAAGTTTTGCAGGTTTTGTTTACAGCTTTGGAGTAGTTGGGGTGATAGCCCAAAGGACTGGGCAACCAGCACCTCCCTTGGAATTGAATGGTATCTGTTCTGGTGTCCTGGCTTTTGAAAATTAAAGCACTTTTTCAGGTAGTCGCATATGGACTTGGGAAGTGTAACTTTTGGGTCCAATTTCTGAAATGTTTGGCCCAGATTCCCAAAATGAATGCAAATGTGACACTGCACAGCAATAGCAACAGAATTGAGGAAAAATAGTAAATTATAGCATCAGCAGCAGAAAGGGAATTTAAAAATCCTAAGATACTTAGAAGCCTTAGTAAAAATAGAAACTGGAATTTTAGTGCCTGAATCAAATAGGAAATTTGTAGCTGATGGCTACCAGTTCTAACATGGAAAACGGGAGCAGAATCACAGAGAATTCCCTCTAGCAAGCGATAGATTCACCTGAAAGTGTCCTTTCAGGGCATCCAAAACCATTAAATTTGGCTCAAATTCACAAAAACTCTTGGCTATTGGAAAAGATGCTTGTTTTTCTAGAAAAGTCTAAAGTTTTTTCAGCCAGAACCATAAATACATAAAATGCACAGTTCTCTCTTTTTCCCTCTTGTCAAAGGAAAGAGGAAGAGAGCAATGAAGAACTCAGATGCCTTGGGAGGTCTGTGAAGGACCATGGGACCATGCTTCTTCAGGTTCCACAAATGACCTTTGGAAGCTACAATAGCCTGAGAACAAGACATTCTTCATTCCAAGTATTTGAAGGGAAAAGAGCAGGCATCGACTGAAGGGGAAATGGGAGAGGTGGTAATCCTGTTCAACAATCCAGCGATACACCCTTTCCACACAGTTCCTTCCTACTTGGGTGAGATAAGTAACACTGGATGTTAGTTGCTGAGACCAAGAAAATAGGGTGGTGTCTTTATCTTAGAGAGATGGGTGTCCCCATCTTGAGATTAATTAATGTTTAATCTGTTTGGAACATTTGTATATTTTGTCTCAGTATGTTCCCAAGCATATTTGTAGGCCATTTGGAGCTTAGAAACAAAGTCATTTCCCTAGCCAGTCAGCTGGCAATGTATATCTGCCTCCTCATTTAAAGAGAAGTAGACAGACTGGCATTTCTGGCTTTCTCGTGGTGGTTTTTCTAGTAAGCAGAGAACTGGAGTTTTTTTTAAAAGTGTCTTCTAAAATACTATCATACAGCTTTGTAAATCCTCATTTTCTGTGTGGTATAGTATCTGTGAAAGCCTCCTATGTTTTTGCTGTAGAGATTTCATTTCCATAACTTCAAACACAATTGTGGTGGTTGGTACCTATTACTTAATATATGCAAAAACAAATGGTTTTGCTCTCGGTGATATCTCAGTATTTCTGTTTTCCTTCTGCTTTGGTGATTATGCACAAGGAGATATGGGAAAAACTGTGCATATTTATACTATAAAAGGTGAAAGAGCTCTTTTCTCCTGACAATCTATTATACCGGATTGTTTGAGTTGATGTAATCAAGTCTCTGTCAGTTATTTTCTTTTGCATGGAAGAATGTATGACCAAGCAGATAATCTAAAAATCTACACACAGTGCTGAATTTTGCTATGCTTTCTTTTGTTGAGTAATACATTTTAAGCAAGTATTTTTCCAACCAGGTTTGATTTGTGGGTCTCTAATGTTTTTCCAGGGAAGGTTTACAATTTTCCTGTCCGTGGATTACTCTAGCACAAGCTTTAACTTGCTTTCTCTGGGCACATTTCGCATGACTTCTTAGAAATAGCCCACATGCTAGGTCCCAAAGTCCCACAGAACGGAGGCTTCAAACCATGGCATTGATGATGCCCCTGTTTGCGCGGGGTGCAGCAAGAAGGACCCAACTGTTAGAAACCCTTGGTATCAGACCAAAGTAGTGTCTTCTGTTGCTGCACACTGGCAAAGATCTAATTCAAGTCGTACTGCTTACACAGTTAAAATTAATAAAATAGGAGACCCCTCGCAGGAGTAAGGAAAGCTGGTTTTAGTCTTGCCAGGGTTAATCGGTGTTCTCGTCTATGGAATTGAAAGTATTTTTACTCTTTTATTAAGTAGTTTTGATGAATTAACATTTAACTTGCCTTATGCTGCAAGGAGGTAACATTGATAGTGGCAGAAAAGAGCAGATTTAAAATATTTCCATTAACATTTTTCAATAGAATAAGAAAATTTTCTACTTGTTGTATAAGGAACTTCAAAAGTAATTTTCCTTAAAAAATTAGGGTCGTTCCTGATAAACAGAGATACTCACTGAAAAGTTGTTTTATTACACATGCTATTAAGTCTCTCATAAGAATCATTAAAAATATTCTCATTAATACATCTTCCTCTTCTTTCGTTTCAAGAGAATTGCTGTTAGAGCTGACCGGAAACTGGCAAGAGTGGATCTTTTTTATATTGCAAGAATATTCATCAAAAACATTTTTCTCTTTTGGCCTAGGTTTGGAAAGTTCCCTAAGGACTCTAATGAAATCTGTGAGTAATAAGTAATCCATTAGTGGAAAATGTGGTGGAGTGAATAATAAACGGTCAGTTTTCCATCATCTGCCAGATCTTTGAAAGAACAGATTTATTCAGTCACTGTGCTTCTGTAGTGACTGCATGTCAAGAAATCCCACTTAGGACATAGAAATTTCATTACAAATAAGTCAGCACTGAATCTGGCCTCTTCTTGTTATGGAATGGATGTTGTGAAATCGCTTTCTCGCAAGCAGTTTTTGAACTTCAAGTAATAATGCAGTTGCTGGTTAATGTTGCATACCTCAATAGGCAGATGGACTGAAAGAATTTTAATAACTCTTTGGATCTAAATGATCATTCCTTCCACATTCTTTGTGGCTTCATAGTGTTTATGATAATTTTTGCTTGGGATCCAATCTATACAGTTTATCCAGCTGTGCCTTTGATGTCTGTACTGTGGTCTCAAGGGAGAGAAGTCGTGAACGAGCAGTTAGTGAGCGACACCCAAGGGGTTATGACATCTTTAACATAAACTCATCAGCATAAGGTTTTTCCTCTGCAGTGGATTAAACAATTTATTAGCTATAAACACCAAAAAACTAGTTAAGTGAATTTTACTGGGGAATCAATAAAGTGATAATAACTGTGTGGTAATATAACTGGGGCTGAGGTAACCAGCTTTGGTCCTCTTCTCTTTGTTAAACCATTCCCCTATATTTTTTCCTAGGATTTTTGAATAGCCACAAGTTATTCTGATGAGAGAACTGAAAAAGCATACTGAGAAATCTTTGAGCACATTAACTTCTGTACTGTGAAATCTTTCTTTCTTTTTTGCATGTATTGCAAAGGCAAAGAATCCATCCAGAATTCATTAACTAAAATTTTATCTCGAACTCATATTTTTGTATTCTGTTAAATTTTCTCAATTTACATTTCATAGAATGGCTTTCTAATCCTATATGAGACATGCCTGTAAGCTAAAGATAAAAATGTAAAACTTACCTTTGAATTGAATGGTGTCTAACTATTCCTTCTCCTAAAAAAAATAATAGCAAGCCCCTTGACATTATCCTCTGCAGTGCTTCAGAATTTGCACACTGACTGCAATTATTATGAAGTTGTGTGGGAAATTTTTCCTTCTGATAATTAGAAACAAATTAATTTAAAGGAGATTTCATTTGTTAGTCTGTTATAAATATTAAGAGATGATAAATTGTTAGGACAAAATAGGTCTTCATACACTAGTTAACTCCTTCTTGCATTTTAGAGTAGATTGGCTAGGTTTAGCAATGTGCACATTTAAGGGTTTAAATGGTTTTCAAAGGTGTTTTTCTGTAAAAAAATTACAAAAAAAAGTCCTCATCAGTCATGCAATGAAATTTCATGGAAATGTCCTCACTTTGCAACATTAAAAAGAATGCCAGATCATATCATCCTATCAATGTGTTTGCATTTAGGGATTCTGTTCATGTCTGTGAATAGAACGCACATACCTAAACTATAGGAAAGTTAAAAAGGGTAGGACAGGAGGTCTTTTAAAAAATAAATTTCCATCCTTTTTCTGTAGTCTTAAGCATTTCCAGGAACCAAGTCTGTAGTCAGCAGGAATGAGAGTGAAATTGTATGTTGAATAATAAAAATGGCCTGTGTGTGTCCTGGAGAAACTGATGATACAGGCAAAAATTAGAGCTGGTTAGGAAATGGAAATATTTTTCCACCAAAATCTTCAGTGCTAATGAAATGTGACATTGACTTTTTCTATGGAGAATTTCAACTTATTGTCAGAAAGTTAAAAACAAAACACCCCCCCGTAAACCTCTAGATATCTTTTTGAAAACAGAAATGTTTCTGCTAAAACAGAATATCTGTCTTCATAAAAGTTGTTTTATTGTTTCATGGTGGCTGTAGCTTGAGTTCCTTGTACTTTTCTCTGTTCCTGGTGTCTCTGCAGTGCATTTGAGTGGCACTTGGGGTGAGGAGGCAGCTGCATGGTGGGATCATTTCAGGACCTCAGGAGTCACTATCAGAGGTTACTTTGCTCTCAGCTAAGCTTATATGGCATATCTCTGTGACAGTTAAGACAGGCACTTTGGATAACATCACCTTGACTATTTAGCTTTCTGCATGTGAAACAGAAGCTTGTTTGCATGGGGCCATACTGAGCATAAGAACCTATATACCAGCTAAAGTAACACAATACATAGCCTGGCTCCTCTATTTCTTTTTTTTTGCCCCAAAGTGCAAAATAGGGCCTAGGGCCAAATCTCCACTTTTTTGCAAATTTTTCTTTTCCCTTGGAGAAATGCAGAAAGGAGGCAGAAGCAGTTTTGCACAGCTCAAAGCCAGGAAGCTAACCCAAGACCCTGCAAATTACAGCACCAGTGTTAGCAAGCTGCCAGCTGGAGCCTTTCAATGCAGCATGCTCCTGGGGGATATGCTGGCCACCTAACGTGCCAATAACCCCTGTGTATGTAAATACTCCAGGGCTCAGTTCTGCGTGTGTTTAGCTCTGAAAAGGGGAGCAGCTTATGTGTGGCTTTGTCAGCTTTGAAGGCTATGGTTATATCCAAGATCTAACATGTCTGTTGTTCAGATATCCCGAAAGGACTTGATTTTCCCTCAAGGTGGAAAGTTTCAGTCCTGTGTGTCAGTAATTTGTAGAACTGCCACTGCAGACAAGTGTTGCTGTGACCCATTTTATGAGCGCAAGATACTCGACATTTTTTTGCTGGAATAAACAGCAGAGAAGCCTCCTCAGAGATATGGTCCATGGGGAGCTGGCTGCCTAGTTGTGATTTTACACATCTAGCTAACTCGGAAATCTAAATGTAAAATTCCACGCTCAGGGACGTCACATGGATTTTGTGCTCTTCTCTGGGGGACTGTAGATCTATAAAACAATGAATGGATTATACAGTATTCATCCATATATGTAGTTTTTCATCTGTGACAGATGTGATATTGATAATATCCTCTATTCAATAAGTCATCCAAGTATAATGTAGTGGCAGTTCACTAATCTCCATTTGATTTAACTGTTTAAGAGCCCCATACTTGAGAGACTGGCAGTAGAGTGCAGTGGAGAGAAGGGCCAAGCTCTGGGAGTCGAGAGACTTCAATTACATACTTAACTCTGCTGCAGACTTTGAGTCTGACTCTTCCCTCACCCCTTTTATATAAATCCACTGGTTTTCATTTCCTGGCTGCTTAGTTGTGTTTTTATGTGGCGAGATATCTCAGAAACCTAAATCCTCCCCACACAATCAGGAATATGGATTTTGTGCTATTTTCTGTGTCTGAAAAATCATGAGCTGAAAGGCAGCTTAGATCCTTTGTGCGCAAGTGTGGAAGGTTTGTCTGAACCTCCCATTTCTCTTGTATACTGTGCAAGTTGTGCTTTCCCACTGCTTTGAAGGTTCATTGGCCTGAGAAGCTCATGCTGGAGTGGACTTATACAGCAAAGCCCTTGGGTTGAAAAAAAATACTACGAAGGCCCTTGCTATGAATGATCCATAGCCTGTGACTAAGTGAAACATGTATGACCCCAGCAAGATTGGTCACAGCAAAAAGGATGGTTATGCAGTTAGGAGAGAGGCCTGTGACATTTTGATCATCTTTTTGTCATTTTTCTTGCAAACAAGAGTCATGTTTCTCACTCGGTGGTCCACACATTGACACTTAGTAAGTAATAGCCAAGTAGAGAGGAGGAAATAGAGGGGAACTCTGTATTTGCAAATGTCTGTATCTGTTTCAAAGGTATTCCTCACTTGATTTAATCTAAGAGAAGGTAAAGAGTGGCCCAAGGAGGGGAGAGTCTAATCTGATGAGAAAATTTTTCTGCTCAGGTGGCATTCACTTGTGCGATTTCATTGATGCCAGCAGAAAGGTGCTAATGGAGCATCTGCACTACACTAGTAGAGGATTTGGCATAAAGTGTCCTAGCAAGCTCATTCATTGCAGGGGTTGTTCATACCGATGTCCTAGCAGTTGATAGTAAAATACCTGAGAAGTATAAGATTGTTCTGTTTTACCTTATTTCCATGGAGAATGCTTCCTGTCAAGAATGAGGTTGTAGTACATGACTGCATGATTTAAGCCAGTTAAGATGTCTGGAAGGAAACAACCATCCCTTCAAGCCATTTACCTTGGAGTTCTTCCTTTTTTTATCCATACGGTCTGAGATTTTTAAAAATCTCTTAGTACAATTTCAGAATTTAAAAAATGCCTAAAACTTTAAGTCATGTCTCTTTAAATTATATGCCTCATTTGGAGAAGGAGAGAGGGCGGGAAGTGCTCATTCCTTTTTTATCTAGAGGATGCTCAAATGAGATGGCAGCAGAATCGAGGCTGTCAAAACAATAAAAAGAAGTGTTAACACTGATAATTATATTATTCAAACAATTTGAAGTCCTTGGAGGATGCATTTTAAATGATGCATTGTAAAACAAATCGTGTTTCATAGTTTGAGACAGTTATAAAACAATAAACTAATTAAGACACCTTTTGTCTGTCTGCTCTGGTCTGCCTGTGTGTGTGGTCAGGGGAGTTTTGTGAGCATTAACAGGGTATGCATATATTCTTTCTTTTTGGTTATTGTTGTCACTGCCAGCATGTTTTAAAGATTGTGTATTCCAAATCCAATGAAAAAAAGAAACCCAGCCTGAATCAGAGTTTGGTTGTGCTCTTGCACCAACAATTTACTAGGTCTCATCCCTTCAGATTTGCTCTTTTGTCCCCAAACTGAGGCTGCAACACCACTTTAAACAGAGCTGCAGCTGGACTAGGGACTTTCAATAGCTGGCGTAATAGCTATAGGTGGGGAAGAGTCCCAGCCAGGATAAGCCACAGTGGCTGCACCGGCCTGAGGTCTGGTGATAGCTTTTTTGAGATTTATCTCATCCAGTGTTCTACTAAATGTTGCCACAGAATAAAATATTAGACTGGGATAAAAGGTGATTGAGCAGAAGAAGCGTTAGGAATGAGCACTTCTTTACAGGCAGGCTTCTGGACTAGACCTGAAATGTTTTTCTTTGACAAAAAGAGATTTTGATTTTGGTGGTTCTCTGACTTTTTGTGGTAAATGAGGTTCTGGTTCTGAGAAGTGGACGCTGATTCTCTTTCCCTTTGTAGGGTTTTTCTTCTCTTCGCTGTGTCTCTGTTTCTTTCAATGGGATTACTCCCATGTTAATACAATATAGAAATGAGCTTTCTGTTAGACTTGCCCTATGCTGTGAGGAAGAAGGTGACTATTTTTAGAATTATTGGAAATAGTGCAGGCAGAAAACATGAGGCAATAAATCCTGCCAGCCAACCTTGTGTCCAGTGGATCTCTTTAAGAGAATATATACTGAGTAGAATTTGGTTCCAAATTATAGCAGTATGTGGCCACTGATCATTTCAGCCTTCAAACACATTCCATTTTATGGAATTAACCTTACAGCTACTCTTTAAGTCAAATAACCTCTATCTTTTCCCATTGGAAAAATGGGAAAAAGATAATTTTCCCACTATGTTGCTGTGTTGCTTTATCTGCAGTCTGTCTGGGTCTTATCAATTAAAGCTTTTTTAAGAAGAGGGGGACCTTCACTTTTTATGAGCACCTGTGTTCCCGCTAGGGACAGAACTGTGTGGATTAGGGTTATGGGAATCTCTAGGAAAGTATCTTTGTTCTGGGATCAACCAGTAATAGGGTTTTATGTAAAAAGAACAGGCAAAATTCCTAGGGGATTCTTTCCAATTATATCTCCAATTAGGACAAGAGAGTTTTAGTTTAGTTTGGTTTAGTCTGGTTTCTGCATCCTTAGCAGTTAAAAACATTTGTTTCTTTATATGGATGTGTTAATTAATGTTATTAAAATTTACTACAGGCTCTCACATTCCCTGACAATAGAGATCATTAGCCACTTGCAATTAATAGAAAGAAAAAAGTATTTTTCAAAAGATATTGATTTTTTTAAAGGAACAATCTTAGTATTGTAATTGGGTTAGAAATGTGAGTTGATTTTGAATTGTTTACACAATTAGTTAACCTTTGCAATTCAAAATTCCTTTTTTGGTTTATAACAAATATTGTGTGTCCCCTCTGTCTTCATTCTGAGCTGAAACACGCTGCTGTGTTAGCTATGGAGACATTGTTGTACTGGTCTTTATTAACTCTTCACTGAAGAAGAGTCTGATATTGCTGCTCAGTGCTAAGAAATTCTCTTATAAGACCTCAACATCTTTTTTTATCGCTGCTCTAAATAACATGGTGCTCTGTTGCCCTTGTAACTTTGACAGACTATTAATTATAGTATAAATTTATAAATTGTAAATTTGAGGTGTTGTGAGTTCTGATATAACTGTAATTGGGTATTTGTGAACCAAATGTAAAACTGTTGAATGCAGGTCCATGCTTCGGTGCCACTTTGATATCTCTTTTCAGAGGTTAAATCATCTGTTTTGAAATATGGGAATACACACCGTCTGTTTCTCTCTCGTGGATATATTTCCAGGCAAAAACATAATTCAGATTCACATGAGGTGATAAAGCTCTATCAGTAACTGCAAGGTAAAGAATCTTGAAAAGAATGTGTGCGTGTCCTTTAAAAAAGGTGTACATTAAAAAGCCTGGATTCCTAGGGAAGGCTCTTAAACTTTAGAAAATATGGAAATTCGCAGGTGAAGTGCCCTAAACAATGGCAGCTCTGCTCTGCTTCTCTGACCTTGCCTTCTGTGTTGCTATGAGTAACATGTTGATAGAAGGGAGGATGTTTCAGGCATTTTGGTTTTGATAAGTGCCTTGAGAATTTCTCAGCCCGGTACTGGCCTTTTGATTGCAGATTGCTTGAGCTAGCCTGTAGTCCTCATTTCATCATGCCAGAATGTATAGATGAATCTGGTAGCTTAGTTACCTTAACTTGATTTTATCTGTAGAGTTTGCCCATAGAGCAAAAATTAAGCATGTGCTTAAAGGTTTTGTTGAGTCAGAGCCTGATCTGCGAAGCTGTGGAACTGTTCCTGTAAATGTCGCTGTGGGTTCTGGCTCCAAGTTGTTCACTTCAAATCATTTGTTTGTGGTAGTGACTGCTGTGAAACAAGAATTATGAAATTCCTACTGAGGTGGGATTGAAACTGAAGTGGTATTGAATCCGTTAGCCAAGGAAAAGAGGGAGTTCAAAATAAAAATAATTCCAAGTACAGGAAATACAGAACTTCATTTTTGGATGAACAATTGTGGGATATTGAAAGCCCAGAGGCTACTGGACTTTTAGAGGAAGAGATCAAATAACTAAGGTCTTTTCCTGATTTTATTGCAGTCTGCAGGTGTGTGTGGCGCTCATCCTTGCCTCAGTGTCTGGCTGGGATAGTTGGTCAGAGCACCGAGATGTGTATTTTATATAACGCTCCTCTACATCTGACTAAGGGCCAAGGTTGTGGAAACTACTTACTGCCAGTGATTTAAGTAAAATGTGGTCCCTTGCACTTCTCCACAGGGCAATGGATAATGCGATCCCAACCAATTATTTTCTGGTTCAGTCATCTTTCCCTTTCTTTTCCTTGTGTGTAGCTCAGCGGAGCATGTGCTCCACGCTGGGCAAGGAATATGAATCTCTGCCAGTCCCATGTATGCTTCTACCACCTCTTCCTCTTGTGCAGCACAAGTGCCACAATTCCACCTTCCCATTGTTTCTGGAGGAGGGGAAAGTCTCAGGAGTCAGATCCTTCCACCCTTAAAAGAGCAGCATGTTTGACCTAAAGAATAATACACAATATATATTGTTACTTCCAATTTGTTATTTTCATAGGATTTCTATGGTTAGAGAATGGTGGGGTGAATTTCATTGTGAGTTCACTAATACTTTGCCAAATTGTGTCCCACAATTCACTAGCTTAAGAAAAATGGCCAGGACCCAAACTCTACCAAACCTGCACCTCCATTTCATTCATTAGATGTTCCTGATTTATTTCTCTCCCCTGAGGGAAAACAATAAAATAGTTGTTATCTAGGGTTATTCTGAAAACCAGTTTCTAGCTTTCTAGAGGAAATCCCAACTCTCTCCCTTGGATTTAAGTATTTATTTAAATATCCAAGGGAGAGCAAAAAGAAAATATAGCTCTGAGACTTCATTCTTTCAGAGATCTTCCACTGTATCTGTTTGTAGTTTGCATTTCTAAAAAACTAATTGTAAAGTGAGAATATCAGAGCCAAATCTGAGGCAAGCTACCTTGAACTATCTATGCCTCTGAGCATGTCAGTCATGCACTAAAGCTGACGGCACAGCTGGTACTATGTACACAACAGGGAGTATTTTTAACACTAAAAATATGAGCGTGACAGGTGCACATTTTATTAGAACTTTTTTTTTATTGTGCATTAGTGGACAGGAGAAAGCTAGCAGCACTTTTTAACAAGTCGTCAAGTAAAGGGGAAAACAAATGAAGGTCTATGGTACATATTGATGTTTGCTAACCAAATATGGGTAATTCACAGCAGCCTATTCTTTCCTCTGTTAAAAAAAAAAAGAATTTTGAGCAGCTTGCACAGCCAGAACCACTCATTCTTTTTTATGAGCTTCATTTGCATTTATACTCTTCCCTGCTGTTGTTGAGTACGCCCCTTTCACTTGTCCTAAATCTACAACTGCACTGGGTGCACTTAAGTAGCTGTTTCCTACTGATATATTGATTATCACACTAATTACATCCGGGTTCTGTATATGGGTTAACAGAACCAATTTATCTGAATTTCTGATAGGGAGGAAATGCTCCACAATCAATTAATTCTACAGGAATGTGTTTAACTCTTTTTTTTTTTTCTCTTTTCTTCCTCCATCACAAGTTTTTTGATAGATTAAAGCTTGTGCTAAAACCACAAAATGTGCGGGGACAAAATGCACAGTAATTTTGTCTAGTAAATTCTCCTTCCCTTCCCTTTTTCTCTTTGTTAGGACTCTCTTTTTTATTAAGTCAGTTTTCTGCTTGACAGTCTTCCCCCCCCCCCCCCCCACTTGGTGTCATACAGTGGGCCCTGGTTCTGCAATCATCTCCATGCATGCGGCCTGCTCTGTCTATTGAGGTCAGTGAGGTTTAGTTGGCTACGTACCTGGAGCACACCACAGAAATGGGCTATGGTTTTTAACTCATCAGTCTATAGTTGGAGCAAGAACCTTTTTTACAGCCTCCTCTGCAGAATTAAATGCCTGTGTTTCATTCAGTTTGACACAGAATTGGACACCTTCAATACTTCTTTGAAGAATGTTACTCAGCTGAACTTTTCAATAGCACTTTCTTTAAACTCTGAAAAGTTTCAGATGCCTTTCTGACTAACTTATCTGAAATTATCTAATCTAAAATCTCAGGCATCTGTATGATGTAACTCCTTTGACAGGCACTTCACAGACTTTCTGCAGTGGATTAAAGGTTGTTTTAAAATGATGATGAAATGGAGGTTTGAGTACAATCTATCATGGGAAACTGGATAGCGCCTGGTGGTAGATTGGCAATGTAATGAGACTTTTAGTCTTTTACATCTAGGCCTTCTCTTTGAATCCTGGGTGGGGAGAGTATGAAAGTTATTACCAATGGTTGGCGACTCTTTTGTGGCTTCTGTAAATTGATCTATTGGCCTTGGTTCATGTGAAAATGTCCAGTGCCGATGGATTTCAGTAACTTCTGCAATGATAATTATAGTAAAGAAGCCAAAGGATTGTGCATTACCATTCTAGATTGAAAGAGGACCATACCTCTCACACCATGATAGGTTCTAGCAGAGGTATGGATTTGGGGAATGTTCATTTCCTTTCTGGTGTTTTTAATGGTAGTGTGCCTATGCTAGGACCCCAGCATTTGCATGTCTGTCAAAATTGTTGAACAGAGAACTTGATTAAAAAATAAAGTCAGGCAGGACTTTACTGTATTCATTTACTTTCAGATTTTTCCAGTGGTGTCTTGGATGAGGCTAACTTGCTTGTTAAAGCTTTTGAGAGAACAAGGCAAGCACAGAGACTTTTTTTCCTGCAGTTCAAATTTGTCAGGGAAAGAAAGTTATAGAGACACTTAAATATCACCAAAAATTAAAATATGAATACAAAAAGGAAGGCAAGTTAATGAGTACAACATGGGAAAAAGAGTTCAGTGAGTTTGAAATAAGTTCAGTGAGAGGTTTGGCAATGGCACTCTGCACAAAGTGATCTCATAATTTTAATCGGGGAAGGGCATTTTAGAAAGAATTACATTAGTTTAGATTGGAAGATGCTAGAGTATAAATCAGAGAGTCTGCATCTCAGAGAAGCTTAAATAGCTCCAAAGGTTAAGTAGAAGATATAAAACTGTTATGATATGTTTGTTATGGGCCTTCAAAGAAAGTGGTGAAGCAAGCAGGTCAGCAAGGTTATTGAGTATCAGGGGATAAAGATCCCCTGAAGACTGAGCTCAGCTTGTGGGACTTGGGGCTGGGCAGCATGGGTGGAAGTATCCCAGAAGTATTTAGAAGGTTATCCTGAGATTGGTGCGTGAAAAGAAAAAGATTTTAAAGCTCTGTGTTCAGCATATGCCTTTTGCTGATATAGCGAACAAAGAAAGAAGTCTGCAGAAATCTTGAAGAATGATGCAAAGGAAAGAATTTGTGAAATTTATTTAAACTGCGATATGAGTAGTTGGCAGGGGCGTCAGGAAAGGGCAAGCATGTAAATTTGGCATGTGGCTTCTGTAAGGAAAAATCTAGGAAGAGTAGAACAAGCAGACTGGGAATACTGTTTTTCTGAGGAGACTGCTGCAGAGACATGTCTTGACTCTTTTCCATGGAGAGGAAGGATAAAAAACTGGAATTAAATATCCAGCTTTGCCAAATAATTCCTGTGTAACTTCAGGCAAGGCATTTAGCCTTTCATTTTCAAAGGCAGCCAGTGAAAGGGAGGAGTCCACGTGGACTCCTTTGAAAATCCCAACTTCAGTCTGTCTGCACCTCATTTCTCACGGGCCAGAAGGCAGTTGGGATACGTCTGTCCTCCACTTCCTCATTCCTCTTCTGTCTGCTGCCTGCGAGCTCCTCGGAGCAGAAAGTGCATCACAATGTGGATACAGCCAACGTGTTGCAGAAGGATCCAGGAGTGAGCTGGGGCCTGTAACAAACACGAAGATGGCTAGATAATGCTTGTTACTGGTCAGAGCTCCTTCGCTTTACATGGGAAACGGCAAAGATCCCATCCAGGTCTCCTAGCAGCAGTAGCAACTGTGAGACGCATCTACAACGGAAGTGAATTTGAGGCATCCAGAATTATGGAGCAGGGTATATTCTGGGTGGATGGGGATATAATTTCACTGAGGTCATGGGAATCATGGCCAACGCTTGAGGCACCATGTTCAAAATTAATGAATCCATGGAAGCTCCTTCTTTAGGGATAGATTCTGCCATCCATGTTTAGGTTAATCATTAGATTCTCACACTAAATTATGTTTTAACAGATTTATAGCAGCCCTCTGTATCTTATCCTGAACTCTTTATACTTGGCCCTTTCACTCCTCCAAGCCATGCTTTTTTACTTCCTGCATAGATTTAGAGCTTCTCAGTTTAGAAGCACTGGCAATTCTTCACAAATATCTCTCCCAGCACTAGTTCCCTTTCACTCTTGGGGCTGAAACAGGCCATTTTTCTGCTCTTGGAGTATGAAATGCCATTCTGAGGGGTAATTCTACGAAGGAAGGAGAGAAGCAGGAATAGTCAGTAAATATACGGTCAGAAAAGTCAAAGCTGTACAGTATGTGGGATGGTGTGATTTATGATGACACCAAAATAGAGCTGCAGAGAGAAAAAAAGTCAAGAAAGATATTGAAGGAGAGAGAGAAAAATGAAGTTTTGGAATAGATGGAGGGATAGAAGGGAAGGAGAAAGACACAAAACCTAGGTTCTTTAAAATAAAAATTACAAAAGATTTTTATTGTTGCCTATTTAGATAGTGATTCCTATGGTTCCTCGAGGGTGGTTTGAGGATGCCATTATGTTGAGCATTCAATGCAAACAGCAAGAAGGTTGTTAGTGACTGACAGATCTTGCAATTGGAGATTGCACTACTAAATGTTGAATTACCTTTCCGTAGTTAAAGGAACTCTCATGACTACAGATAACTGTAAAACAGGAACTCAGTTTGTAATGGACTTTGAAATGGTGAAACTGCTTTTGTGAGGAATTGAAGTGAAAACTGAAAAAAAAAATTAATCTACATTTTCCACAGAAGAACATTTTTGGGGAAAACCCCACCCCTCTCACTGTTTTAGATAAATACAGAATCTTTCCTTCCACAAGGATGTTGTATTATTTCATTTCTATATACATAAAGGTACACAGTTTTAAAAGTGTAAATAATAATAATATATAGTGCATTCTCCCATAGACAATGACATGAAAATGTCTTTCCAAAAGGGATTTTTTATCTGTGTTGCAATCTTTCTTCCTAAGTAAAACTCTACTATTTCATCTTCACTGGCGTTGAGGAACATCCAGTTCTGTGACCAGCTCTGCCTGGGATGACATAATCGCAGCAGTTCATAGACTGTGGAGCAAAGAGAGTTTCCCTCATAAAATTGGAGGGACAGAGACAATGCTTTGATGATTTATGCTGGCTGAGATTTTGACCCAGAAGCTTTGAATGTGCAGTAGCTGTTATTTATTCTATGTCACCATCAATCCTAGGCAGCAAAGACTACTAAGAGCCTTCTCTTTGCAGGGCTGGCATTCTTTCACACAGTTCCCACTGTCCCATTTTTATTCCCCGCCTTAGCTGCTTGAAAAAATGCTCTCCTGTACTGAAATGGATGTCCTGTGTAGCAGGGCTTTTAAAATTATCTTGAGTACATACAGAATCTGGGAAATTTCTATTTTATGAGTTAGGTTCTGCTGCAGTTTTATGACAAGATGAATTGAACAGTAAAATATTCTTTGGATCGTCTTTAGGCATTGCTATTTTTTTACTGTAATAGCTTAACAGTTTTCTGGTATATATTACATTTTCTACTATCTGAGAAACTGATGTTTAGTGACTGGTTTTGTGGACTGGTCAGGCTGCTTTGACAAATTCCAAGCTCAGGGAGTCATGTCAGCATATGATTTTTGAGGGAAGGAAAGGATAAAATGAAAAAAAAATTGAAATGACTTTGTGGGGTTTTTACACTGCAAACTGTGGTGGTCTTGCTTGTGTCACTGTCTTGTACCAGGAGGGTGACTGGGGGCTGCTGCAGAAGGGGATGGTTCTCTTTCTGGAAGGGTGGGCAAATGCAGCTGCCTGGAAGTGGTCCTGGATGGAGGTGGTGGTGATCGGATGTCCAGAAATCCCAGACAGTTGGGCCATAGTGAGTGGATGGTGCTGAAAGGGAGTGTTAAAGCTTTTCTGCCTCCCGCCTTCTCCTAATAAATCCCTGCCTGGTGATAGGAGAGGCAGAGAGGATGGTTAGGAGGTAAGATTGGCAGTGCAAGTGCAAGCTGGAGGTATAGGTGGACTTGTAGGTCCAGTGTGATTTGTGCATTTAAAGGTGAGACCCTACACTTTCACACCTTGGCATTTGCAGTGTGACTGGCTGAAATGGATTGGCTTCTGCCCCTCTCTAAAGAGAATTCAAGTTTTTTTTACCTCAAATTCGTCCTTTATAAACAGGACCCTTTGGCAGGTTAAGGAAATAAACCTCTGTATTTTAGGGACACAGTCCTTGCATTTGGTTTTATGGTGATTGAGGGTCCCTTCTGGAGGGCAAATTGATTTCTGAAACATTTTTTACAATAAAAAATGAATAATGCTTCAACTAACAAAGACAGAAATCCTATGAAAGAAGTGTTTTCAGACCACAGCAGAGAAACAGACCTAGGATTTTTATTTCCGCTATATTTTGCTTGTCACTTCTGCTAATTTTTGAAGGTATTTTACGTTTAAACTGGGACCTTCTCCCTCAAATTACCTCTTCTGCTACCGTACACAGCTGAATCACAGTTCAGGGAGCATCAGCACTGAAATCAAGGGCTGAGCTTTGCCATTCAGTTAGGGGAAAGAAAAGTCCCTTTTTCTTTTGCAAATGACAATTGAAATGAATAATACTTATGTTTACTCCACCAACCACTCTTTTTTTTTTATTGTGGCAAAATAAATGATGTCTCATCACTGAAGGCTACTGAAAGACAAAGACATCTGCCTGTTTTTAAAACCTAAGATATAGCTGTTGCTGTAAAACTAGTACTGTAACTTCTTAGGGATTCACTGAACTCCAGAGATTCCTTTCCTGATCAGGCAGAAGGAAGATCCAGGGTGGCACTGTTAGCTCCTGAACTATCATTCACTTTAAAGTCTTTTTGATTTCATGAAAGGGATTTGATGCCTTCAGAGCTCATCCAATAGAAAAATATAACTTAGTGGGAAAGAAATCAACTGTGGTTCGGTACTAAAAGATTGTTGAAGAATTGACAATGAACCAAAAGCGGGAACAGGTTTTATGACTTTGTGTAGCACTGAGACCACACTTTTGATCATGGATGCCTAAATTGGTAGCAACATCAAATTTTGCAGAGGAAGAAGTGGATGCTGTCACTTATGGCTGCACAGAGTGACCCAAAACAGTGATCTGGCAAACATTTCTTTCTGCTTATTCACAAGTAGAAAACCTTTTTGTTTTGAGTCTGCTCTTCATGGTCACTCAAAATTTTAGCTAGTGTCTTCCTACCATTTCAGTGGAGGACTTCTAGGAAAAGGCAACTCCAAAGGACCAGCCTGCCCTTGTCAGTTCTCCCATCCTGCCTTGTGAAGGAACCATATTACTTGCCCTTAAGATTGAATCTGCTAGAGTTGAACGAATTCAACATTACTTCGGTGGCCTTTCAAAGAATGTATTGTATTTCAGCAAAGAGGTCAATAATGATTTCCATATCATTTTCTGGTGATATGTAGGGGTGACAAATGCAGTACAGACTACCTGAGGAAAGAACAGGAACTGCATACAAATTTTACACAGAAAATAGCATAATTTCAGTACAGTAGGCATCCTACCGTGGGGAAGGGATGAATGGGGCTGGAGGGCCAGGAGAGACTGCCCTGCGCTGAGCCTTCCAGAAATGCAAATTCTGTTCCATTCTGTGCAAAGATATTCTTTTGCTTTGTTATTTTGTTTTGTTTCAAACTGCTAGAGAAGTAAAAATGTTGCTGTATAACAGTACAGTAGCATGTATGTTTGGATAGTGGACTTGAATTAGTCCATGGGTTTATTACAGTATTTGAGGCAAATTCATTTGCAGCTATAGTACCGTTGTGCAAACCAAAGGCCAAGAACCAAGACCATCTGGCAATGCATATGCAAGGACAACAAAATAATATTTATGCTTATACCACAAATGCTCATTGCGATGATAAAAATTCTGCAAAACAGTGAAAGTCAAGTAAAGGCAAGTAATGATATTTCATGCCTTTTCCTGAAGGATTTAAAGCTTGGAAGGCCTGGTCATCAAGTTACTTTAGCTCTTCCTGAGACCCATGCTGAGGAAACCACTCGGGTTGGGGTTGCCAGTTTGCAACACATTCTTCTGAAGTCATATCTCTATTAACTACAAATCAAAGATGATAGTGAGGATTCTCACCTCTGTAGCTTGAGGCAAATGTGCATGTGCCTGTATTTGGATATAAGTATGTATTGTATATGACTGCGCATAAATCCATGAAAGTTTGGCAACTGACTTCAGTGGATTAAACCTGGTTTTGAGATGTTTCTCTCTGCTTTGATAATCTTTCAAGCTCTAGGCAGCGATTCAGGTAGAGACAGTTCAACTTTTCTGCAGGTTGATTTTTTTGTTGTTGTTGACACTTTTCATCAACATTTCTAACCTGCATAAACGAAACATGGAACATGGACAAACCATGGCTCCATGAAATATTTCCAGGTGGTTTTGATCACTGGTGATGAAAACTCTGGACTGAGATGCAGGAGATTGCACTGTTTGCTTTACTTCCTATGCCTAATTTGGTTGCAGTTCAGAGGACCAGAGTTAGGAGCTTAGGCTGTGGTTAAATATTAGACAGCAGTGCTGTGTAAGCTGGTTTTAGCAATCTCTGCCCAGCGCCTCTCCATTCGACTGTGCCAGCACAGCGTTTGTGTGGCTTGGCAGCGAAATGCGTTGGGCCACTGATTCATTTGAAAGATACCTTTGCAAGAAATAAAAGGAAAAATGAGGACAGAAGAGGCTGTATTTCAGCTGGATCAGTTCCTGATGCAGTTCACAGTGTTACCTTGTAAGAAGCTGAGCTGGCACAACAGGGAGAGCAACTTGGGGGCAGGAGATAGCTGGTCCCAGCACTGGGGGAAAAAGGTCTGGGGAACGGTGGCCTGAGGTCTCTGCATGGTCAGTGGGGAGAAGAGGTATGTCCCCAGGGGGCCAGGCTGAGCACTTGAATCAGGTGTCTCAGGGAGGCAGCGAATATGCCCTGCTCCCCCAAGAGTGGGAAGCCAGGCACATATGCCCGTCTCTGCAGGTTACAAAGCACAGTTTCTTTCCGCTCTTAAGCTAAAATACTGTAAGAATATCTGATAAACCACAGAGGGCAGAAGGAGGTTTGCCTTCTTTTGTGAGATTTCCAGTCCTTTTTTTTGCAGATTAGGTTTGTTTAGATAGCTCTGATAAGGTTCTGTTAAACTTTGGATGTTTTCACTGCTTCCGACTTAAGCAAATCTGAGCCCTTTTGGTCTATGTGAGGAACAAAGAAAATAACTCAGGAGAAGAAGGGGTTTGGGTGTGGTGTGAAGATAAGAATAAAGCATTTTCAGCCTATCTTTCAATATTTGAGGATCTGCCTGTGATTTCTGTGTGATTATGTTTTCAGAATTGAGTGTCTTAAACATTGACAAATATTCAGTGTAAATTTGAGGTACAGGCGTAAAACCATGACTTTTAAAGCCAGAAAGGTCATCTACATTTTCCTAGTCTGACCTGAATAACTTGGATGATTTTACGCTACATTCCCTGATGTGGAGAGAATTTTTTTCCCAAACGATGATAGCGCTTCTGCGCCTCACAGGGATTTCTCATGGAGAAATGCATTTGAACTGCAAGGTGCTCAAACGCTGTGGCAATGGGAACCATGGAAGTACAATAGGCAGACGGAGCCTGGTCCTTACACACATCCGCCTCCTGCTGCCTTCTTCAGAGAGGGGAATGTTTGCTCTCATTAAGAAATGCCTGTCTCGGAGGAAGTGTTTCTTTGTGTTTTCAGCAGTTTCGGTGACTCCCATGCTTGGAATGGTTTGAATTTCTCTAGCGCAGACCTTGGTAAAAGTTTTTAGGCTTGTCATGCTCCAGGGCCCTGGTGACTGACTGTATGAATGGCATCTTTATGGACTCCTTTATAGCAGGAGTTTCCTGGGTGGATGGCAGTCAGGCTGCAAGTTTCCCAGAGTTCAGACTTCTGTATGGCTTAGATCTGGTCATTAAATCACAGATGTTTCTTTGAAAAAGCTGAGTGTGCATAAAGTCACTTCTTTCAACGTAGCATGTCTAACGACTTGTGGAAAGCACAGACTGAATAGAAAAGCTATTTGATTTAAATGTGTGTTTGGTCATTCAATATACAGAAGACCTGACATGTGGCTGTGTTCCTGAAGACAAAGAGAATGATGCATAGTGTTTGCAGATATTTATGTAAATATTTTTTTCATTTGCATTTCTACCTTTAATAAATAACTGCTGAATCCACAATGTTCTTAATAATAAATGTGCACTCGGCTAACTAGTAAGTGTCGATCTGAACATCAAAACGATTAGAAGTGCTCARCTTACAAGAATGCCATGTGTATGTCTGCGTGTGTATGTCTGTGTTTACATAAAGATCATTATATTGTGGAAATGGGCACACAGTGGGATCTGCCCAATCTCAAATCTGGGATAAGAGTGAAGAATCTGCTCTCAGTCAAAATAAGAAAATGTTTTCTGTACAAGCAATGTATATGGAAGATTTTTTATACATGCAGATTTTTACTCCATCTTAAGCACTTAATACTTAAGTGCTAGGCATTTTAGAACTAGCTCAGGAAAGGTGAGAAGCTATTCATAATGATTGCAGACAGGAACTAAAACCATTTCCCTGTCACTAAAAATATATAAAATTGCACTTCAGGTAAAATGTTCACCAAGGCAATGTGAACTTTTCCTTCCTTTCTTCCTTCCTTCCTGCACTATAGCAGTGAAAACTATACCACTCTGTCCTGTAGGTTATCATTTCCAGACCTCTACAACACTTATCTACCAGAGCAGCCAGACAAATAACACACACTCAGCAGGATGAGGCACTGTATTTTAATATCGTGAAGGCAAGGATTCAAAAGAAGAGCAAAGTCAAATAATTTAAAACCATAGAAACAGCTTGTGGATCATTGAAAAGCAGCACATTTGGAACACAGATGGCTGGTTTTTCTCCCCAAAAATAACAAACGAAGAAAAAACCCAGCCTTTGTTACTTTTATTTTTTATGCAGTATTTATACTGACTAGCTATTCAGAGCTCCTTACAGACAAATATAAATGAGGTCTCTTCACTGATGATCTCCTGCTTTTAATTATTTTTAACAGAATAGGGGATGACAGTCAGGAAACTTTGGGAAAATGGTTGTGTTTTTATTTCCTTTAGTTTCATGAAATTTGTTCTTGTTAATAAAATAATTCACTTAAATCCTGACATGTGAAAAACACTGTGCAGCCTGATTAGGACCCTCTGGTATCAGACAATGATAACAGCAATAGACTGGCTTCCTAATTAAGTCGGTGGCCAGCAATGGGAACAGACCAAGGTTTTGCAACTATACATGCTTAGATAAGAGCAATCAGTTCTTTAGGACATCGATCAGGTCAGTCCCATTCCTGATGTTAATAGTAGGTCTAGGACTAGGACAGACCTCTTGACCCACTGTTGTCTTAATGCATAARACTTTGCTGGTCAGGTCATGTAGACGTGTCGGGGGGTGGGTTACGTGACAGCCATAAGCCTTCATCCGGGGTCACATCTTGGGCAGGGGTGACAGCGTGGCCATGGAATGAGCCCTCCTTGAGCGTGGGGCACTGCTAGGAGTCATACTCCTAATTACAAAGGATTTAATCTAGTATTTCAGCCCCTTTGCCTCCCTAGGACTCTGGCGGGAGGTAAGGCTGGCTGCTGGATCTCAGATCAGGTCAGCCAGCTCTCCGTGCCCTGCCCTGCGTGAGCCCCTTGTCCTTGCCTCATGCTTGGCAAGCAGCACTGGCAAAGTTGAGTCAAGGGTGGACTTGGGCCAACTGTCATGCGCCAGCTTTATTCATGCTCAAGGTGGTCAAGTAAGGATGTCATTACTCTTTTCCCACTGCGTACCACAGCCTATAATGAACTACTGATATTTTCCTTCTTTAAAGCACCAAATAGCAACCCTTTTTAGATGCAGGGTGCCAAACTGTGAGAGAGGAGTGGTCACTGGGGCTTTTAATGCCCTTCCTTGCCCTACCATTCCTGCCTTATGCTGACTGCTCTTCTGCGTCCAGTGTGTTTCTTTCATGGTAATTTTAGGTTGGTGAAAACTCTTGTTAGGAAGAGGCTGGAACTGGCAAGATTTTGTTCTCCCAGTTGGTGCCTTTGTAATGGTTCCAGATCAATTACAGCCAGAGAGAATTAACRCTGGGGAGTCTCTGAGAAATGAATTATTTTACAAATGAGGAAATAATTAAGTCTACATAGGATYGTCTGCCCCAAAATCAAATAAGGGTGTAAAACTTCCCTCTCTCTCAGCCCCTCCRAAACAGTATCAGCAAAACTATCTCAGGCGCCTGCTTCAGCTGCTTGGATTGTTTTACGGTGTGTCATTTCCTCTGACAGGCATGTGTGCTACACGGTACGAGGAGCGCAGCACCAGGGAAGTTGCTGTTATCAGTCATCACTCCAGCAGAAGCTGGAGAAAAAAGAGTGAACTTTTGTGCTCTCTCTTTCTTTTCTCTACACCCGGGTGATTGCTCTAAAGACTGTTTAAACAAGGGGCAAAAAAGGAAAGAGGGGGAGGGAAGATAAGGAGTTTTAGAAAATGAGTTATTCTTGGCTTTCTTATGTCCTGGCGTATTTTCTATTATACAGTAATGAGGGATTTTCTTTTTTCTGAATGGTACTTTTGGAACCATACACCTAATCAGTAGTTGCTCCACAGTCTGCCCATCTTGTACCTAATGAAAATGTCATGCAACCTCTGATAGCATACAGCGTTTGCTCAGCAGTGGCTTTTTCCCCCGATGCTGTCTGTAATTCAAGCAGGCTCATTTCCTGAAGCCCTCTGGTGTGCATACCTGTTTCACAGGCAAGTTGTGCTATTGCACATCCACTGCTCAACATGGCATCTGCAATTGTGTCTATGTTTTCTTTTGGAAGGAGAGGAGGGTCAGCCCTCCTTTCTGAAAAGTACAGTTGCAATCGTCAAGAGTTACTGAGCAGCTCAGTGTGGCACTGACTCTTTTTTTCCTGGCATGCTAGCATGATTTGCAAGGCAAAAGTGGTGTTTCAGGTCCTTCCATCTGAATCTGAAGGCTGCTGTGTGTGGGGCAATGTAGCTACATTATCTGCACCGAACCCTTCCCAGGGACTGGAGTCAGGCTTACGCAGGCAGCCTGCAGATGTGCCTGTGCCATGGTTCGGCCATGGTGTAGACTTTCTCTTTCACTCTGCTGCTATTACTTGAGTGTTTAAACTTTAACCTGAATACGTCTTTCATTTCAGAAACGTAGTGATTTGGTAGCTCAGGATAAGATGGAAGGGTGTTTGAGACTGCTGATCCTGTCCCGACAGGTCAGGTCATGTCAACCTCCAGCACACTGGGCTGCCCACCCTACAGYGCCATATCACTACTTCGGTGAGCGGGAAGCTCAGCAATGCAACTACTCCCAGGCAGAAGCAGAGTGGGGCTGAAGGGGGAATAGGCCAATTTACAACTAGAACCATGCAAATAGATGCTTTCTATTCAGCAATGCTACATAAAATAAAGATGAAGAGAACATACAGTAGAAAAGTTAAAGCATGGTATTAATTTGGAGGACTGTGTTTCCAGGTAAAGAGGCCAGTAGCAGGATGTGCAGTGYTCTGGAGAAACAGCTATGTGAGATAATGTGAAACAATCATCGTTTAGAAAGATGTAGCTGTTCTGAGTTTGCTCGATCAGATAAAGAAAGTATGAAGGGAAACATAACATCATGGCTTCCAGCTCCTTTTAGAAGTCATCTTTAATTACTTTTTATGTTTATTTAAGTTTATATGAAGCTATTATGAGTAAGACAAGTATTGCTCTCTTTGTTTGCTTTTAACTTTTTTTATTAGCTCTGTTGTCAAGACAATCCCAAGCCAAAACCTTGCATCTGAACAGCTTTGATCTTTAGAAAAGTTCATACTGTCTTTAAGCTTTGTCTTATCCTTCGTCAGTTTGACGGGTCTAGAACTCCCTCTTTTATAGTCTTAAAGGAAAGGAAAACATTAAGACTGGGTGAACTTATTCAGATAAAATAAGAGCCTGCAGAAATCTTGAATCAAATTGGAGCCTTTTTGCAGGTTGCAAAATGTTTTGATGAACTCATTACAAGAAAAAAAAAAGGTAGGTTTGCCAACAGCTTAGCACTTCCTCATGTCAGTGGGAGTTGGAAGTAGAAACACTGGAATACTGTGAAGAAAGCTTTTTTTTTTTTTTTAATGTTTCAATGACCAAGAATGGACGATGATGTAAAATAAACAGAAAATACATAGCCCATTTAAAAGAAATATTTGGATGTCTCAGATTCTGGTACTGTTTCTGATTGGATGACTGTTGTTTTGCAGTTTCTTATTCTTTTTTAAAATTATTTTTAATGAATATTCTCCATAAACAGTGGATAGGACATTTTTCCTTCGGATCTGTGGTAGTCTGGAGGTGACCACTGAGCGTAATAATACTCAAAGATCCAAATGGGCAAGGTTAAAGTGCTGATTTTTCCAGTCCCACTTCAATCAGTGAAAAGACTAGCACTGTTGTAATGATGAGAAGAGTAGATGGTCCTGAAGATAGGCGAATATTAAAGGTTGAAAATCCTCAGGGAATCGCATGCCCTTCTTGTGAACTGCTGGAAATATGCTTCATCATCAACTGCATTCTGTGGGTAGATGCCAATTATATGAGAGCCCGTCTCTCTAGATCTGTTAGTGCTATTTCAGTGCTTGGGGGCTGGAGCTTAATACAATATGCTCTTTTCTTCTCTGACTAGTAAAGCAGCACCAAATAGAATTATTAGTATAAATACACGTTGCCTACAAAATGTAAATCCAGCAATTAGACTTTTCCCTGGTGGTGCGCTCTAATGAGTGTTACTATATTCTTTGTGTTGCTGTAGGGAAGCCGTGGGTGTAGCAGTGGGGCTTGGCTAATTTACAGAGGAATCCTCAGGATACAAAATTTTTCCTTGATAAGAGAAGAAATAGCTTGTGTTCTAAGCAATATTTATCTCAGACAAACTTGCCTCCTGGAAGTACAGCATGGGAGCCTCAACGTTTACAGCTTATGATATGATTTCTGAGACCTTCTGACATGTGGGAGCTGGTCAAAACCTTTATGGAAGGAGTTGCTTAATCCTCTTTAATCCTGAGAAACAATGTGTAGGTGTAGGGAAGGAAAGCTTTGACAAACAAGGCAGGTGGGGAGGGTAACTGGACCCTTGGAGAATTTTGCTGTTCTCTTGAGTTGAATAATAAATCTGCAATTTCTCCTTTATGCACTGGGTTAAATGTCTAAAACGGTTGATATTTTATGCCTTCACTTTGTATAAAGCAGTCATTGCCCTGTGTTGTGTGCCCTGGTTTGTATGTTGTCTGACTGTATTGTAATCAGAGATGGTCAAACTCTTTCAGTAAAGGAAAATGCTTGTAATCTGAAAGGAACATGCTGGSTTTGTCTTGTCAAGGCAGCACTAAGGGCATCCAACACCCTGGTGTGACCTCTCTAGAAAAAAACTGACCCATGGTAATCTAATTATTGTTTGTTTTGATGGGCAGATAACAAAGTAAATATTGGACTGGACTGATTGCCATCTCCACTTTAGGAGAGGAATCTTGACAGCGTTATTTTCCTGAGCCCAGCTGCTGCTACTCTTTTTTTTTTTTTTTTTCCCTTTTCTCTAACAAGTGTTAGAACCTTTCCTTTTTGGAGAGGATCTGAGGCAGCTAATAGTAACCCACATCGGGAAGAATCAGATCTTGGGAGTGCTGAGTGACAACTGTTTCCCTTCTGGCTGAGTTTTTCCCACTCTCAAAGCTCTCTTTATTGGTTTGGTGCACTGGGCAAATAGAAGTTAGTGGGAAATGTGGGTGCTCTGTGCCTCTGAAAATCAGGCTTGATACTGAGTGTTTGAGGTTAGGGCCCAAAAATGGAAGCAACCTCAAACAAGAATATTTATTGATAAATGTATATGGTACTTATGTAGAGTGACAGAAGAGTTAAATGACATCAGGGTGAATATATGTGCTAAATCAGCATGGATGCTTTGGTTCATTATCAAATTTCTGTGTGGATTTCATTACATGTTCCTCAGGGTGCATCCAAATAGTCTTCTGCAGGTGGGTAGAAACATTTTTCTTCTACTCTGAGCTGACTGAAAACTATGTAAACCATGTTAGTTTTAAACCCTACTTCACAGGAGGATACTCCCTTAGTACCGTATACCCTGATGATTAAGCCTATCAGTGGTGAAAAGTTTTCTYTGTGTGTTGTGAGACAGCCACATAGTACAAAGTATGGTTGCTGAGCAGGATGCTAGATTCATTCATTCTAACAATGTTATGAAATTCAGCTCATCTTTCAGAAAAGAGCAGAGCAATGGGGAACCTGAGCTTTAAGCAAGCCCATGTCAAGTCCTGAAGCAGCTAGGGCAAAGCTGTTAAGTGGAAAACTTTCAGGAGCCTAGGTCAAATGCTTGGCAAGCATCAGTCTAGTTTGGAGTGAAGTCAGGAGGTCTAAAGCACAGGAAATCAGAAATGTTTTTCCATGGTGATTTTGGATTCCTTCATACTTCATGGGGTGAGACTAAAGGAGCCTGTGATAAGGTTTATTCCTGCTCTTGCTGAAGTCAGTAGTAACTTTACCCTTAATGTCAGAGGGAACGATTAGCCTTCAGGCTCCAGGGCTTGTATCTGGGATGGAGATGATGAGAATTTCTTCATAGAATTGTGTTCCTGATTCACAAAAAACATGGATATACTGAAATAGGACTTTCTTCTAACTGGAAGGGATTTTTTTTGGAAGATATTTCTTCATTTGAGAAACTGTTGGAACATTTTCAGTATTAAAAAAGTCAGTTTCCTGGCTTAAAGAACATTTTATTGTTAATAATATAAGCTAATTATACACAACTGAAAAACAGGTCAAAATAAAAATTAAATATTGCAATATTAGCAAAAGAAAATGCTGTAACTGACTCAAACTGATTTTTTTCTTCTGGATTTTTTAAATGGAAATAAGTGTGCTTTTGACAATTTAACTTCATTTGAACAAAAATTATTTACAGTATCTCAGATGTTTTTGCAAGTTAAAAAGCCATTTCCTGCCCATTCCAGCTCTAGGTCTGGCATCTTATCTGGTGGTATCTTATCTCCTAACTTTAGTGATGTTTAGAATGGAGTCTTATTTTGGTGTCTATTCTGTTTCCAGAATTTCCTTTGAGATCTGAATCACATGGTGAACTTTTATCCATTATAAAACTGTGAAGAGATTAGGGTATCTGGATCGAAAACATTAATCTAGATTTGGTTTTGGCACCTCTGAGATCAAAACTAAAGAAGTGTTTAAATCAATTCCATCAAAATGTCTTGGTTTTCCACTGAAGCCTTTTCTTTTCCAAATTTTCCTCTTTAAGCCCCTATAGATATCCAGGTACTAATGAAGATGCCCTATGTCTTTCAGTGGCTAAATAATCAATAACAGTAGATGCACAGGAATGCTAATCATGGTCAAAGGCTTTAGTTTGCAGGAGCTACAGAGGAGAAAGAAAGAAAAAATTAATAGCAAACATTAATGAGGCAGGACAGGCTGCAGCTGAAAAGGCGCCGGCACTCTGCTCTTTTGGGCTCTCATTCTGAACCAGTTGGTGCCTGAACTTTGCTGTGTGACAGGTGAATGCTGGAGATGATGCATTCCCCAATTAAAAATTGCATTGTGCAGTTGAGCTGCAAAGAGCAAGCACCAAGAGAATCTGGACTGTTTCTCTATTTCTTTCTGTCTCTCGATTTCTGGAGCCCTGCGAGGAGAAGGAACATGGAAGGCAAATTAGTTATTGCTTTGCTTTTAAAGAAAGGTACCCTAGTGGGAACAAAAGCTGCTCAAATAACTTGGGCTGCCTCCCACTGTAGCTGCAGTCTTTTCTTCACCTTGTGGCAACTACCCACCCTGATGATATTCTTAAGCAACAAAAAAAAATGGAGTGAATACCTACTGGTTGGGAGACAGGGAGAGACATGAGAGGGATAGTATTTATTATTTATAGCCATTCCTATAATGCTCATCACCACAGTGTCTATAAGTAAGTACCATCAACAAGGCTCTAAATGTGAGCTAAAATTTAATAATACGTTAATAATAATGTGCACTTGTCTGCGGTGGCAGCAGATGCGACTGAGATGACATAAAATGGGAAAACAACAGAACTGCCATATCTTTGTGAAAGTGGTGTATAGGAAATCTGCTGCTCATCTGCAGAGGAGGAGGCAGAGGAGCCTGGGAGAGTGAATAGGCTCAGGCAAGAAAAGAAGCCAGCTGAGAGGTGCTGGGGTCTGTCTAAGTGTCTGTGCAGCAAAAGACATGGGTGGGGGTTTGGCAGCTTGGCAAAAATGAATGCATTAAACTACATATTCACAAGCAAAAAGGAATGTACTTGAACTTGATTATTAAAGGCTTCCCATGCCTCCCTGCCATATACATACAAACACATGCAGAGGCCTGCTTGGCTCCTGCTCTGAGGCAATCACAGAAGATGACCGAGCCTGGAGTTTGCCTTGTTAAAAGACTATGGCTCAAAGCTGGCATTCTGACTAATTAAGTCTCTCTTTCTCTCCCTCCCCTTGGTTTATTATGCTGTCCTTCCCTCTTGCTCAGCTCTGTTTCTTTTTCTTGTCTCTAACCTGGAAAAGGACTATTCAGGTCCCTCTGTGTTAGCACTGGAGAGAACAGCCATGAAGAGCAGCGTTGCTGTAAACCGGTGCCGACAAGGTAGAGTTAGGAAAGGAAGGCAGTTACGAACAGAGCAAGAAGTAGATGCACCTGAAGCAATGCTGTTTTCAGTCAGACTCGCATCCCAAATGATTCATTTCTCATTCATCACTTCAGGAAGAGAGAAAGATTTTCCATCACTGCTATGTGCCTGCCACTGATCCTTTGGTTGTGTGACCTCCTATTAAAAAACCTTGCAATATTGGGTGTAGCTTTGGCGATATAGATGAAAGGAATGAAAGGAGCTGAGAAACAAGAGAACTGTTTCTTCAGATACAGGTCAGGACGTCTTTAATCAGATGCAAAATGGCAGATTTGTTGAGATGGATGATGTCCTTGTGGGAAGGGCAGGTTATATGTTACTGACCACAGTGCTCTGATAGCTGTCCTTCTCCTGCAGGTGGAAAGAGTTGATAATACGTTCTGCGTAAAGGACCTATGTTTAAAGCCACATTCTAGCTGCATATTTACTTGACAAGCACCTTCAGCAGTTTCAGTTCAACTTTTTGTGGAAGAGATGCCATTTGTTGCAATAACTACTTAAGAACTGCTAACCTGCTTATTTCTCTTTTCTACCTTTTGGCATTATTCCCACTGCACTGAGTCTTTCCCCTGAAAGGTCCATGGTCAAAACTATCCCAGCACTTGGAAGGAGAAGCCAGCCTCTTACTACAGCATGTGAAAATTTTTACAGAGGAGCTGACATTATGAATCTCGCTAGTCAGGTATGGCATATTTGTCATCTTCCTGCTTCCTGGACACATATTACGGGATTCCATTTCACCAAAGGTGTCCAGGATGTGACAAATCAGTAGCAGAAAAATCCTGGGGTGTTGAAAGCAAAATTTATTGTGAAGAATTCACACTCCAACTACTGTAGGTTTTATAAATAGACTTTGCAGTCCATAAATCCCCAAGCTTTAGGGGAACAGATAAGCTGGTGCAATACATCCATAGTAGCTTTAGAGTGACAGATAGCATGGTGGTCAGAGCAGACTAGGTTTAGTCAGTATGATAGTGGGTTGCAGCTACAGATGCTTTCTGAAACCATTAAGACTGGTGTTTTCTTTCACTGACTGTCTCAGTTTAATGTTAAAGTGGTCTGTGAAGTCCATGGCTAAAACTGTCAGGATTCATGACTCCTTTAGAGGGTGAATATAGTTGTTTATAATGGAGATTATTGAATTATGTTCTATTGCCCTCCTTCCTGATATTTTAACATAAAAAAGAAAAATAGCACTGCCCTTAGTTATAAGGACAACTCCCTTAGTGGTTTTGTGTGAGTGGTCCTTGCAGCATGCTGGAATATGGCTTGTGGCTCTTTTCAACTGTACTTGCCTCCATTGCCACAGAGTATTGGCCAGTGGCCATGCACAGAGCAGAAAAGGTACTGCAGCTAGAGGAGTGCAAGAATTCCAAGGCTGCCTCACTGAAAAAAAAGAAAAGAAAAAGAAAAAAAATGAGTAAAAGTTGCAATAAAAGAGAGAGAACAATGCCTGCAATGCACTTTAGTGACTTGTATTGAAGGAAAGTGCACAATTTATGATTCCAAGCAACTGGATCACCTTTTAGGTATTTTATAAGATGAGCTCAGCAGGCTGATGCAAGTGTTGGCAGCAGAAGATAATGTTTTGTTTCTATTGGCTCCATCCTACTGTCTGATTTTGCTAATTGCAATAGCTTTAGCCATCAGAGACAAATTATGGAGACTGTCCGCAACCGCTGGAGTGAGGCCTCAAATGTTTTTCACACACAAATGTTTTAAAAGTGGAA
Source organism: Apteryx rowi (assembly GCF_003343035.1). Classification (NCBI taxonomy): domain Eukaryota; kingdom Metazoa; phylum Chordata; class Aves; order Apterygiformes; family Apterygidae; genus Apteryx; species Apteryx rowi. The sequence goes on along the minus strand of NW_020450760.1, from coordinate 162,347 downwards.
TTTCATAAATAAAACTTTTACTTCTGTGTACATATGGAGTAGGACATAAAGACTGGATGCCTGCATTCTGGATTAAATTCTGAAAGGCATTAAGCTTTAGATTTGAGATCATTAGGGCTGTTCTTTGAACATTGTGTCTATATTGCCCTATAGATGTTAAAAGTCAGAGACAGGCAGGAAGACTAAATGGCTTTGGCTTTAGCCTTCCATGTGCTTTAGCAAGGAGGAGACGTGCCAGTGCCGGCGGTAGAGTTTTTTGGCAGCTTCTGCCTCTTCTTATAGCCACTCCTGCTCCTTCCAAAACAGCAAAAGGTCTGCCTGCTTCTGGCTAGTTTGCGAGCAAAGACAGAATTAAGCACCTGTGTTCCAAATAGGCATGTGTGTGTGTTTACCGCTGCTGATCCATCTGGGAAACACGGCAAATGCCAGTAGGGGCATGCACAGGGGGTATGCAAAGCATGCGACACATGCCCAGTCATAAAAAGCTTGAGCAAACAGTGCAACATGCCATAAAGTGACAACAGGAGATTCAAGAGCTGGCTTTATCCTCTCAGCATTTCCAAGAGCAAACACTGCTGAGAAGCATATGCCTGACCTGGGGCAAAGCCCTCCTTCTCCRTGCCCTGTGGTGTTACAACTGCTAATCCAGGTCCTCCTCCTCTCAAACCGGAGTTACGCGTGGCAGGGCAGGAACTCTGACTCCCTTGGTTTAAAATAGAATTGTTACTTTAAGGAATATGAAAAGAGGAGTTCCCCCAAGCTAGTGCCAGGCAGGAAAATGATGGAAGGAGAAAGTGGGAACATGTTTGAAATAAGCATGACAGAGCAGTTAATTCCCCTTTGACATGAGATATCAAACTCAGCGGGGCAGCAAAACTCAGATGGAACAGTGAATTGGGATTGTCAGGAGCCAGGCCATTTTGGGGTTTATAGATCAAACTTGGCCATTTGAAGTATGTATAGAAATGTATGAAATGTGGATACCTCCTCACTGGTTCATCTATTAGTGCAGGGTAACATGGTCTCCTAAATGGCTTGCAGGAATCAGCTGACGTGCTGCTCTACCCCCACAAACAGTATTTTCATGGCATGCGTGGGAGTGCAGTGCTGGTCAGATTCATGGTTTTCACCAGAGTCCACTGGTGCCTGGGGGACGCGGTGGGCTGGGAGCAGCTCTGCCAGGCTGCCTCCTGCCTGCAGGGTCGGGGGCCGTGGCACAGAGGATGTCAGTGGCTCATGTCCCTATCCAAAAGATGCAGAAGACTCAGTGCAGCATCCCAAGTGACTGGAGCTGTGGAAGGCAGCCTGTGCTCATCTGCAGGACTGTGGGAGACATTGTGTCTGGGATTTTGGGCAAGGTTTGAGTTTTGTTTGCCTTGCCAAAAGCCATGATCTACTTTGAGACAGGAGTCTGTCATCTGAGTAGCCCTAACTGAGTGATTAGGTAAATCGTCTAGGTTTTAGAGACGTGGGTTGAATTAGCTTCTCTTTCAAAATTACTAGCAAGTGACTCAGTGTCTCTGTACCTCCAGCACTCACCTGGCCATGTGTGGTCCTTGGTGCGTTGGAAGGATAAATAAGTTGAAAGACGAGACGTTCAGATTTATACTGAGCAAGTCAGTGGTGGTGTAATATCATAGCTTGATACACTTTAAAAGCAGTTTTAAGTAGGTGCACTACAGAATGTGTATTAATAAAATATGAGATGGTAAAAGTCTATTTTTACTGATCCTGGGTGGTTTTCTTTCCTGGAATCCCTTTGAAATAGTAAGAATGCAGTCATTTTAGCCTCTTCATTAAGTGTATTATTTAATCCTCCACTCTGTAGTTCCTTAAGCTTAGAAACAATCTACTTTACACTCAGTGGGAACAATGAGATGCCCCAGAGCATATTTAAAACAGAACTCCCAGACACAATTACTTGGTTTAAAAGGGTTTGAGCTATATTTATTATTATGGAAAAGCTCACCAAAATATGCAAACAAATCCTGGTCTTTTTTATTCAGTTTCACTTCCTTTCTTAGAACCTGAAGAATATGACTAAACACTAGGTTTTTTTAATGATGACTGAAATTTCTCTTCTTCAAGTGCAGTAAGTCAGCATTTAGCTTGTTTTTCTCTTGTTTAACTTTTTTTTTTTTTACTTTTCCCAAATATCTATTCTGTAGTGTGGTTGGATTTGGCTGTCATTTTCTCAATATGCTTTGATTTTTATTTCTGAAATGTGCATTATCTTTAGAATCACAGTGAAATTACACACATATATGAATATACAGTATATCTTATGTATAATTTGCTGATACATGTCATGCACAGACACAAATGCATGCATCCTATGTGCCCATAATTGCAGACACATGAAGGCTGCTCACATCATGCTGTTTATACACCATTTAAAATATTTCATATTTTAAAGAAACAATTTATTGTAGGGAGCAGTGGTTTTAGTAGTGTTTGCTGAGTGGAAAGCAAAAGACTGTTAAAATGTAAAAGACTTGCAAATGAAATGCTGTCTCACTGCATTTCTCTTTTCTAAAATCTCTGTGTCTGGACTGAGAATGTATTTTTCATGCCTGGATTTAAAGAGAGACCTCTCAGGAGAGTTTAATAGAAACCAAATAAAACCACAGCATCTTTGTTTGAAAAAGTCTCTAGGAAAGATTATGCAGTGCTTAAATCTTGCTCTGCTTGTAGCAGCTTTTGTGGATGTCAGGTTGATGTGTTTACATTTTTTTTTCTAAAAAAAAGACCCAACAATGAAATGTTTCTGTGTCTGTAAAAAAAAAAAACTACAAAAAATTTAAAGTAAGAAAGATAATTCTGCTACTTTTTTTTTTCTTCTTCCCCCCATCAGTGTCTGGTGTTAAAGTGATGTCTTCAAATACATGAAGCTAATGCATTTAAGAAGGTTCAAGGCCTCCTGCATTTTATGGGGAGAAGGTGCGAGGATTGGCAAGTGAGCATGAAAGAAACCTTAGTCCCTTTAGTTAGAAGTAGGAGACACTTCTGGCAGGCACAAGGACGTGGCAAAACGGTGGTGTGACCATGGTGTTGTGGGCAGCAGCAGCAAGAATGGTCTTGTGGCTTTAGGGGAAATTGCCTCTTACAGTCTCTTGTCAAATCTACAGATTTTCACTGTGGAAAGGGCAACTTCTGGTCTTCTGAGCAATCTAATTTTAAAAATTGTTTGGGGGGGGGAGCTATCTCATAATTTAATGGTGGCAGGAAGTTTTCCTTAGGGAAAAGAGAGATGAAGGACTGAGCATGGGGAGAGCTTTCCGGTAGTGACCTGCCTGGGGTGACACGATGGGAGAGTGGTTGTCTCACCCCTCATCACACCCATGACTGAGCTTAGCCTCCTCTCCTGCTGCTTAACCTAAATTTCCCTGTTCTTAGCATCACAGTGTTGCTACTAATGATACCTCTGAGCTATATAGTAAATTATTCTTTTTCTGACTTTCAGTTCTTCCTTTCAAATACATGAAGAGTTTCTAGCAATGCTTTTAGCATAGATGGGCTGGACTTGCAACCAATTACTGCATTTAACTGAATCCCACATGATCTAAAATCTGAGATAACTTCATAAGTTCTTAGGGCTAGCTGAAGGAAAATGTTTTAAATTAGTTTTATCAATAATTTCAATACTTTTTCTCATTTTAACAGTTACATTCAATTGCAATTTGGAAAAAAGAAAACCTTATTTTTCCTTTTGTTAGAAATTTTTAATATGCTCATGAAAAACTTCTGTTGAGGAAAAAATAAGGATAGGGAAAAATATAAAAAAAGAATGATAGAGTGTGATTTCCCTTAGTAAAAACTAAATGAGATTTTTGGAAAAAAAATTGAAAAAAAAATTACACAAATGATGTGCTGCTTCACTGGAAAAAAAAAAAAAAAGCCCTGGTGGGTGAGAAGTCAGTTTTCATTAAAAAAAAAAAAAAGGAACCGCCCCCCCATCAGCCAGTTCTATACAAAAT
>NW_020450760.1:124035-158350 GCF_003343035.1 Apteryx rowi | reverse complement strand
GTAGCACAATGATATCCTTGGTCAGGGCAGTGAGGATGAATAAAGGCTCTGAGGAAGAGCTACCGCAACCCACTGGAATTGCTTGTGTGAAGGGTCCTGCCCCCTCATGTGTGCTTCACAGGCAGGCGGATCTTCACAGGAAAAGTGCCAGCCCAAAGGCAGCTTGCAGAGAGCAGCTAATAAAGTGGTACCTTGTAGCTTTTATTTGGGTACTTTTTTTTTTCTTGTAGGTGAATCTCTAGTGCTCTTTGAGTATTAAATCCTTAAAGAATGATACAAAGGTTATCTTGGATTCAGTAAATACGTTGTCTATCTGAGTAGTTCCTCAGGCTGAGAAAGGGTGGCGAGTGGTCTTAGAGCAAGAAGATTCCCTCCAGGTAGTACAGACAGAAAGCTCTCGGCTTCTGGGGACCACAGGGCTGCCTCAGAAACTCACTCGTCTGCCATTCTGCAGAGGGTGCAGCTGCGCTCAGGGACTTCCAGGATGCATAAGCTCCCGCTGCTCCTGCTGTTTGGGGTGCCCTACGAGTTGATTCTCACTGTGGATGCTGCACTGGTCCTATTCTTGCCCAAACTATCTCTCTGCAGTCACCTGGCTGTGCTGTCCTTAGGATCCGTGCTGCACGCCAGCTTGCAGACCTGCAACTCAGTTGGCAGCTCTCCCACTGAGGGACCATGTGATGGGTACCAGGGGAGGGAGGAGGCAGTCTGAGAACCAGTCATCCAGCTCCGTAATTAGTTTGATGTTTTGGGAATGTGAGCTATTAAAAAGAAGTCCTTTACTAAATCCAAATATATTCTAGCTATTGCATTTCTTGTATCTACAAATTTTGTAATTTTTGTCTTAAACAAAAGCAACAAGCAAAGGGATTATATGTTTTCTTCACTAACCTACAGTATTGTGGTTCTACTACTGTCTTGACAGAACTCTATAGTCAAAAAAACCTGGGTCTTTAATATATAGTATTGAATTCATCCAAGTAAAAATTGTCCCATAATTGTCTCATTATTTTTAAGGGACAGAACTTGGATTTGGGGCAGTTTTGGTATCTCTGGAGTTATGGATTCACCCTGCCAACACTCTATTGGGATTGGAGAGCCAGGCAGTGTTCGTAACAGCCGTAGGATGGTCTTTACCAGACTCTCCCTTTAGAGTTACTTTATTAAATAGTAAATTTCCTTGTGTTTTCTTGGATGCATCATCTCAGATGTCCATGACTTTTCACAAATAAATTCAATAGCTGAGTCTTTTATCTCCCTCTGGGCTAGCAGATTTCTGTATCAGCTATTCAGTTTGTGCCTTAAAGCCTTCCTTATTCACCTTGATCCTTGATCACTACCAGTAACTGGTCATCTTGTCCCTGAGAGCTTTAACAGTGTACAAGCAGCTCTGCTTTTAATGTCTAATACTTTTTCAGTCTAGGTTTTCTTTTACCTTTCAGTCTTTAAGCAGCAGGAGCCATGTTCCTCTTTCCTGCTTGTGTTCTACTATTTCAGACTTAAAGATAATAACATCTTGCAGAGTTCTTATGATTTCTTCTAAATTGATTGGTTCTCATTGTGGCTCCTTCTATAGGCCAGATGATGGTCCTCGAATGCCTCCTTCCAGAGGCATAAGGGGGATTTCAACACCAGCATGTTGAGGAACTTAGCTGTTACTTTCCAGGTAAGTGGAGGGAGGTTGGAAGTGTGAGAAGAAAGCCAAGTTTCACTTCCATGATGATCAGTGAATCTAGCTGCATTAGAAGACAGCCCAGTTCCTCATTACCATAATATGATCTGGGATGAGATTTGAGGAGAGGAGGAGGGCTGTGTGCAAACTGAAGAGAGCATATGCAACTAAGTAATATATCACTGCATGCACTCTTTCCTTTCTTCAGCTTGTGCCAGAAGATCATAGACAGTTGTTTTTTTACTGTCAGTAGATACTTCAGTGAATCAAGCACTGGTCAGAATGGAAAAAAGGAATGACAGCTGGGAAAGGAAATAACCATTCTGGTATGTACCCTATCCCTCTGGTGTATGGATGAAAAGAAAGTGCTACTCTGCACAATAGATCATGGATACAATTGCCCTTCCTCTTTCAATGATGGAAAGTGGTTTTACACAAGTCAAATGTACATGTGTGAGCATGTTAACACACAGGCATACACACACGGCTCCTAATTCAGAGTCAGAGGGTACAACATGCTTATTACTGAAGGTTTAGCGCTGTGTGTGCATTATGGCTGACATGCTTCATTCATATTTCTTTTGAAATTACATTATTCTTTCTCACTTGCAGTGCTCTATAGTTCTGCATGCTGCTAGACAGAGAACAAAGAAATGGTCACTTCCTCTCAAAAGCAGATATATTCTCCTATAACATTTTAAAACGTCACCCCATTTTACTGCTAGTACTGAATAATTTTTAAAAAATAGAAAAGAAAATATTTCCTGGGGCTATGATTGGGTGCTAGCACTTTTGCCAGTTTAAACTCTGAATATCCTTTCAAATATTTCAGAAAATAAATTTTACTACCTCATCCTATTAGGATGACTCTTTTGGTTTTGAGATTCATGTTTTGCCTTCAATGTTCATCTTTGTCCTGTTTCTCCAGTTTGGGAAGCCTCTAAACTGAAAATGGCTGAAGGTGGGAGACCCTTATGAAGAAGTGTCCCATCAAGTCACCTTGAACTTTTCCTTATCTGAACATGTGCTTATGGCCACTGCTGGAAACAGGATATRTCTAGATGTACCTTTGGTGTGATCCACTCCATAAGAGTAGCCAATCTTATGTTGATATTTCACTTGACAGTAGTTTGAATTTACAGGAAACAAGACTTACACTAGATTTTCTCTTTTCAATGGAAGGCATATTTGGCAACAACTTAAATAAACTTGTGAATCCTTCAGTTCTTGCTTCCTGTGAGCCCTCCCAGTGATGGGAAGGAGAAAAATCAAGTGGTTTATCCAAAATGCTAACTTGCAGGCTGCTTGTGTGGCTTGAGTTCTCAAAGTACCAGGATACTTTGTGGACTTGGAGGTTTAAGGCAGTAAGAGAGCAAGGCACCATTTCTGGGAAGGAAAAATAAGAAAGGAACGTTTGCCCAAGCAGTCTGTGGAAATACTRCTGCAGTTCCTGTGAGCCAGAAACAATTCAGCTGTGTGCAAAGTGTATGGGCACTGAGCACAGTGGATAGGGAGGTGATGTAGCAGTTCTGTGGGTGTTCGTCTGGGAACTGCTCTATCAGATTTGTGACAAAAGCATACTGAGCTGAGAGGCAAGAGACCTGATACTCAGTATACTTGATACCTCACTATGCTTTGGTCTTGTTTCTTCCTTTTCTTCTGGCAAGCATCCCAGGGCAGGGAATGTCTTTTGTCCATAGGAAGTCCCTGTGATTTTCGGACTAGGGGGAGGAGGTGAAATAACTTGCCCATAGTCTGCTGAGTGACCCAAGAGACTGGTGGTGAAACTGGAAAAGAAATCTTAGTGTCCTCAATCTCAGGGCACATCTGCACAGTCAGCTGTGAAAAAGTACTGATCTGTCATCCTTTTTCCTCCCCTCCTTATTAGCTGAGTGTGAGCTGGCTCTGGTTGTGCAGCCCTGTAGCTATCAATGAGCCCAGACCAACAAGCCTGTCTGAGACAGCAGGACATTTTAGCATGGAAATTCAAGTGCCTGCATGGTTTTGGAACCAGATCTGGGTTGTGCTGCGCTGGTCAGGCAGAGCTAGTTTTCAACAGTTGTGTGTGCCCACATAGGTGGGCACACATCTAGCGTGTCACAGAGCCTCCTGAATCTCCAACCTTGACTAAAGCCTCTGGGCACTACTGTAATACAGATAATAAGCAGGCAATTTATTCATATGGAGAAGGATACACTAGCTCATTCACTGTGTTTATGTGCAAATAAAGTAATACACTATACTAGAGAGACCTTTCACAGATTTTCAGTTTCTAAGGCCCTGGAGTGTACAATGTCTTGCTGACCACAGGAATGAGTCAGACTTTAATACAAGATGTTTAATCAGACAGCTTTTTTACATCTTCCATTTCCATCCCTATCTTGCTTGGCAGTCTTTTAATGGCTCAGAGTCGCTGATGAGGATGAAGTCAGTAAAGTGGTCAGCTTGCGGCTGTTTCCAGCACTCGTGTGGCTGGTCAGTAAGGACTATTTTGTAGGAGGTCTGCAGGTGTCCGCTACCTCATGAGAAATACAGTGCTGGTGTAGGTATTAAAGCAAGAAGATATTTTTCCTAGAGACTTGTGGCGACATGATGTTTCCTCTGGCATCAGCTCAACAGCATTTGTCAGCTGATTCTTCTGAATTCATATTCAGTATTTGTTATTGCCTTTGACAAAATCCTGTGTAAAAATATCCCACTCTTTCAGGACTGAGTAAGAACTTCAAGATTTGTGACCACAAATGAGAAACCTAAACACTTCTGGAATGACACACATTTAAGTTTTCTTTTATTCTTTCAATTGACTTCAACAGGTAAAACCTTTCCTCCTCCTTCTTTGAATTAAGCTGTGGATAGAATTTTCTGTTATGTCAGTTGAGTTCAATATTGGTGTCAAAGAAGGACAAAGCCTGATCTTTTCCCCTACATAAAATCTTTTCCTGTTAGAACCCAAACTTACCTGTCCATCCAAGCACACTGATTTGATCCATAGCATATTAAATTGCTGGAAATCTTTCATAACCCCCTTCAGGAGTCTGGCACAGGTCAAAACCAAAGTCTAATGCTCCTAATCTTTCATGTAAATTCTGTTACACCTGAAAAGTGAGATTAAAATTCTTAAAATTATGATAGGTCCATGCATTTGGATAATTCCTTTTAATGATGAATATCTTTCCAACCTCATTCTGTGGCACATGTTGGTCCTGGAAGCAGCTCTGGCTTTGTTTAGAGCAGTGTTATGAGGACTCTGAACCTTTGACCTTCTTTTTTCCTTTCTTCATGTAAAGAGTCCTGGAAAATTCCCTAATGGCATAAATTAGAGGAGGCGCCAGACTTGACTCTGAGAACTCTTGTGAGCTCTCTCTCTCTCTCTCTCACTCTGTCTCTCTGTTTTTTTCTCCACTGCACTTGTCAGATTGTGAGGAGAAGATAATCTTCACTTTACACAGGGGGAATTGGATGCGGTGGAAATGTATCACAGCAGTGAAAAAAGAATTGACAAATAACCTCCCTCAACATGGTGTTCAGATGTAAAGATTTTTTATTCCCTTCCCTCCCAGTCCTTGCAGTTCTTGTTTCTGAATGATGATGAGAGAAATAACAGTACCTCTTCTACCTCAGAACAGGAATCAGCAAGTATAATACATGCATATGCATAAAATTCAGCAACAGGAGCTATTACCAATTTAAGCCATTGTTCTCCTAATTTGGAGAAAAAAAGGCTGTTTTACTGTCTTTATAGTAAAAGCCTCAGATTAGGTCAAGTCTCTACAGACAAAGTAATTCTGTGGTGCTTAAAATGATAGGAACCAAYCTCCATGAAAGCTGAGTCCAGGGGTATAGGCTATTAAAGATATCTATGTGCTATAGGCAGAGGAGAAGATAAGAGGTCCAGCTCATAATGAGAAATGATAACTCTACACACTTTGTTTACAGTTTACCCCAAAGACCACAGATTAACACAAATCTCAGAGCATCTTTATTACGGCACTGCATTGGAGAAGGAGCTGCCAACAGAGGATGGAATTGCTAAGTAGGCTGGGACCATCTGTCCTCTCAGGGAGGTGAAAACGTGCATGATTGAGTGACACCTGCTTGTCAAGTATGGCCTGCTGGGAAATTTTCTCTTGGATCACTGAGCTCAGAGTGCATTACCTGCATTAAAATCAGACAAACAATCTCATCAGCATTATGCATTTAAGCAACTCATGGCAATATCAAAATATATATATTTATGCAAGTTCTCTAGATCTTGAAAATCAGGAGCTCACACATATTTTGTTTCCCATATTGGCAAGCATAGTTTCTGGTGGAAATTGAGCATTTAAAAAAGACATTTTCTGTTATTTTAAGGATCACTGGAGATAAACCAACAGGCAATACAAGATGGCATTTTTTCCCCTTTAAATGAAATGAGTTCTCACTAAAACAACTCTTTGCAGACTTTTTTTGAATAAAAGCATTGTCCCTCTGAAATAGAATAATTCTGATTGCACTTTGCCTAATGTAAGGAATTGCCCCTTTTAAAATATTTAAGTACCTTGGAACATATTTAAACAATAGTTAATAAAAACACATAAAGAAAGACAGGAAAATATGCAGTGACACTTCTGTCTGAATTCATGCTGTTGAGAAAAAAGCTACTACTTGCTCCTCCCTTTCAAAAGGTGCCACAGCATGAGTTAAGGTCAGAGTGTCAGCTTGAATTTCCAGTACAAATCTTGATTTTCCTCTCTTGTGTGGTTATCAGCTTGATCATTAGATCTAAATCTTGATGCCACTGAAAATCACGGGTGGTTTTGTCAGTAGCTTAAATGAAGGGGGTGTTTGTGTTAGGATTTGACCTTTAATCTGACATGTTTTATTTTTTGAAATTAAAACTCATCTGTTTTGTGTTAAACAGGAAGTATTCTGATGATTATCATTAACATCTCAGTATCTGATTCTAATTAGTGTTTTCACTTGTTGAATTCCAGAGTTATAGGCACACAAAAATGAGTATTGAAAACAAATATGAAAATAACAGAAGAGGAGAGAGAGAGAGAACAAAAAATTGGTTTGCAGTAACTATGCATCTTGAGTAAATGGCACTACCAGTCCTATTGCAAAATAGCTTGTAGGTCTGTCACTGATTTAATAAAGAAGTAATTCTGTGGATCTGGATTATTAAAGCTTATTAAAGACAATGAAAAAAATTCAGTGGATATTGAATCAGATCCTTACAGTATTAACAGAGTTGGTATGCTTTAATTTTCCATTTCCAAGTCAATAAATAACCTTTCTTCTGGACAGTGCAATGAAGACTATATACATTATTTTCATTGTTCTGACTGCTCTAACAACCTACTAGCTCTGTGATACAAGTGTAAATGTATGTGCATGTCTCTCTGTTTAATGGTAGAGCTGAAATCCAAGTAAGAACAATAGGATCAGTCTTTTTCCTGCATAGTCCCTGAGTCCATCTCCCTTTAGTTTTGATAAGAGTTGCATCTGCTTGTAAGCAGTTGAAGTTTAGCTCAGAGAACTAAGCAAGATCTTTTGTTTTCTCTGTTATGCTGGGCTTGGTTCAGTCCAATTCAAAAAGATGATGTTGGGTCATATATATTACCAGTTAGTCATGTAATCCCAGGGATCACATATGCTGCTGGTTCTAGGGGGTCACACCTGAATCAGTTGCTTTATGCTACAAAGATCTCTCTTAATCCTGCACAGGGCTAGGCCGACTGCCCACGGAGCAGCAGGAGGATCTGCAGTCAATAGCCTTCCTCCGGGCTAGCAAGAGGCAGTCCGCGCTCTGCAGAGGTTCAAAGCTCGATTTGGCAGTGCTCCTCTAATGTCTTGCAGTGCAGCATTGGTGCGGAGACCAAGGCAGGAAGGGTGGCAGCCCTTCCATACGTGTGACTATGGATGGTGTAGTCAGGGATGTAGGTAATAACTCTGATGCTGATCTGGAGCTGTTAAAGATCAAGAATCAGATGAGCTAGATAATTGCTGTTACCTCCTGGAGACTGTGGCTAGGGAAGGTGGCAGAGCCTTCTTTCTCCTGGATGCACACGTCTTCAAACACCCATTAACGTTGGTRTAGATTTTATCGGGTCCTGGCATCACTAGGTGCCTGTCTGTCATCAGAAAAYTTCTTCAAACAATGGTAGTGAAATCAGCTGAGCTACGTTAGTACAAAACAAGCAGAAATTGAAGAGAAGAGCAAGGTCCCTTCCTCTTAAACAAATATCTTGCCTCTCCGGTGTGTGGCCTTGCTGGCAAGACATGCTGTATTTCAAAGGGATGAAATGATTACATTAACCAAAACGTTTCTTCAGTGACCTCACTCCAGCTGTTGCCATGCTTACCTGCAAATACAAAAACAAACAGATGGGCTGGTACTCAGCCAGGGAGTCAGAAAAGGTCTCTTTGGGGGGAGGAATGTTCACACAGTAACTCATTTTTTTTAAATTTGCCCTGTTTGTTTTGTTTTGTTTTGTTTTGTTTTACTGGAGTGCTGGGAAACCCACTGCAAAGCATCTTCTGCCGTTGGGGGGCTAATGCAAGACATCTCAGATCCTACACTGTGGCTTCTGACATCCTTGTTGGCCTGGGGATATGGGTTGACCCTGGTAAGCAATGCTCCTTTTTGGCTGCGATGATGATGAGAAAGCGTTTGATACGGGCATGCTGCCTGCTATTAAAGGTGATGCTGGCTATGTTCTGCTCTGTTCTCAAGAGCTCTAATTGTGGGCCTTAGGTAATTTTTCAAAGCAGATTGCAGGTGTGGTGTTACTGCTCTTCTTTGAGCAGTATTTTGTCATTCCTGAACACACTTTTTTTTTTTCTTCCTGGATGACTGACTTAAAAATATCAACTTACAATTCATTGATAAAAGAACCACTAATAATAATTAAAAAATTGAGGGATATATGCAACAGGGTTTTCTTGTGTGAAAAACACAGTTGAAAATAATTAATTTTATCCTATATCAATTCTTCTGCCATCTCATCTCCAGCACACCTRGTACTTGTGTATTAAGTGATGTGATTAATATCTGTCAGATATAGTTTGTTTTCTCACTAATTCTCTGCCCGGTGTGGGAATTCTGTGAAAGGAATGCCTTTTCAGTTTCTCTTTCTGTTTCCAGGAGTATCTGATGCTGTGTGTTTGTTGAAGATAGCTGTGTGTCTTGAGGGGAGTGGAAATTGGTCTCGATTGGATGTTTTCTAAGAGATCCTCTCAGAAAACTCCTGTTTGTCAAAACTGAAGTATTCTATGGAGGAGCACTGGAAGAGTTTTGATGACGTTTCTCTTCCTGTTAGCTTGCCTACCCAACTGGGCGTTGGTGGGAGACTGCGGGAGTCAGCTGCTTAACTCCCATACTTCTGAGCCTGTAGTAGTTCACGTGGTGGTCTGTCTTGGAGAGTGGCTGCTAAGGGAGTTGGGAACCTGAAAGTCCAGACTGCTAGCTACTGATCCTGAAGTTCAGCTGGGCTTCCAGCCTCCTTTGGGGCTGCCTTGTCTCTAGTTAAGAAATCTGCAAAAGTCTGAGAATCTCCCAAGTTCATAGATCTTGGTGGCTTTTTAGACAGGTTGCAATTAGCTGTGTATCTCACGTGGCTCATGGTGTTGCATTAGCGCACCCGAGACACAGTCTCAGAGCAGAGGTGCCTGGTGGCTGCAGGATCTCCAGTGCTAGGGTAGGTGTTAAAGTGTTTGTGCCCAAGCTGGGCTCCTGGGTATGACCGCCAAGCACACAGATAGTCCAGGGCCTGTTGGGTCTGCAGCTCTGGGGTAGCCAGTGAAGTGGTTGCACTGCCACCAGAGTCAATCCTACCTGGGCAGCTGTGGGGACTGCCTGACTTGGATTACATGTTCCAAGCTTGTCCTTTCTAAGGAAAAATGTGAAGGTTTTGTCCCAAATTGGGATGGAATCCTCTTTTAAGTGAGGTCTCCTCTGCCCGTACAGATGTAGAAGTGAAGTTTGCATGCTTCCTAATCCCTGTAGAGCCCATTGCGTGGTATATGACCAGCACCTAAAAATCCTAAACCTCCTGTAAAGCTAAACTGTGAAGAGGATTGTCTGGAAGGTTTTGTTTAAAACCTTCTCATTTTGCAAATTGGTCATTACTATCCATTAGTATCATCAGGGCCTTCTTCTGATTTCAAAACTTAAGAACTAATTTCTGTTGACATGAAGGCTATTTTATGCCACTCTAGCTGTTCAAAGGGGTGATTCAGTATATATAAATATAATTTGCTCCTACCTTGAGGTCTATTTGCATCCCCAGATATGTTTACAGTAGCTTTTGTTTAAATGGGAATCAAGGTTTTGGACTGAAAATACATTTAGTGTGTCAAAGAAATACAAAGATACCCTGGGCCTATTCTGGGTTCATTAGCAGATGAAGATACCATGATTTCAGTGGTTTTACTTTCAGCCTAGAGTAGTGTAACTGAGAGGTCCTTTGTCTGAGTTTTCAGCTCTGATACAGCCACTGGAGTGAAAAATATGATTTCCTTGGTCATATTTAACAGCTTCCTTCTATTGTCTCCTACTTGCATTTAGCTTTTGCTCTTGTTTTCATATGTTTTCATTTCTTCAAATAAATGGCCTTTTTTTATAAGCAGTGTTCAAGCAAATGACTCTTGTTTGAAACATACAAAATGAATAAGGCCCTGCAACTAAACAGGCTGTAACATGCTTTCAAAGCTGATTGTCTGAGATGCTGGGGCTCTACTCCACCCCTTCTGTTCTGCAGTTGTGGGCTTGAAAGCACCTCGGGCAAGAGACTGTTGGAGCAGTGAGCTCTCTGAAATTTTTGTTTGCATAAATTCATAATTAAATACTCTGGTGTGAAAGAGAAGGAAAAAAAAATGTTTTCCCTGCTGCTTAGCAATTCTAAATTGATTGGTTCTTTCTGATGGTGGAGGGCAGTGAAATACTGTCAGACCTAAAAATGCTTCTGTGTATCTGGGAATGAAGCGATGCTTTTGCTCATTTTACATGTGCAGAATATACATTCAGAGAAATACTGAGGGAGTGTATCATTCAGAGAAAAGGAATCACAGAGCAATTAATAATTCAGATCTGTTGCACTCTGACATGCACAATAGTGTGGCATCAATCTAGAAATTGTACACAGGGAAGTTTGGTTCATTGATCACTTTGCTTTTCCATCCAATTTTGAATAATTATTTATTTCTGTTTTTCTGATTTGCTCTGGAAAACCAACTTCTTCAAACCCTCGATGGGGTATTTTCCCTTGAGGAACCATAACGCAAGTAAAAAAAAATCTTTTCTCACACATTCTTAATTTCTGTTGAATGTTAAAAAATCTCAGAATATATTCAGTGTGGGTATAAATTAGAATATATTTCGTACTTGTTCCTAGGTTTCTTCATAACAGCTAGTCTTGACATGTAATTGTTTCTAGGAATAGAAAAGTTGATATTTTGTGGTCAAGATTTTCTGCATCCAGATCTGTAGAAGCTTTGTACAAAAATATGATGGTGTTGAAGTATTTTCGTTCACATCAAACCCTCAGATTGTTAGGAGATTTGATAGTGTTCGTAGAGCTGTCCTTGCGTGTGGGAGGAGTACTGAGTGCAGCAGATCCAGGATCAAGCCCCTGGACCAAGACACAGCCAAGTTTTTAATTCCAGATTACTCTGAATCTGACAGAGTAGGGACCTGAATTTGGACATGACAGATCCAAGATTATACCTGGCCATCCCATTTAGGTGCACAGCCCGCAGTGTTGTCCCCTCTCTGATGTCTCTGACAGTGTTTACCCACCTCCATTTGTTCTTCTCTGCTTATGTTAGAAATACCTGTCCTAGGAAATCCCTTTTGTGACAAAACCAGTTAGTAGCATTAACAAAGCAGACTACTGCTTTTCAGAGTGCAGGTGAGGACAGCATCCCCTGTAGCAGGTGTCTGCATAGCTGTGCAAGGGGACACTGGTGGCCCAGGGACCACAGAAGCAGCCTGGGACCCACGAGATTTGGACTGGTCTTGCAGTTTTGTCACTGGTCAGTTGTGTGATTTGCAGCAAGTCTTCCTACTCCTCCATGCCTCTGCTTGCTCTCTCATTCTTTTTCTGTATTGTCAGCTGCAGTTATTAAGGAGGAAGAAAAGAAGGGGAAAGATGAAGTCACAACCTTGTCCCTCTCTGTTTCCAGAGTGCTGCCTGGGGTGGTACACACAGCTGGGCCACACAGCAGAGGAGCTTTTCCTGCTATCAGAAGAGCACTCTTTCACACTCAGATCACAATTATATCTTCTATGGTCATCTAAGGAGCAGTAAGCTCTTTGAGGCAAAGACTGCAGCTTAGTATGGCTTTGTGCAGCTCCTAACATAGTAGTGGTCTCCACCTGGACAGGCTCATCCAAATCCTAAAGAAATTTTAATAATAAACATGACAGTTTGAAGTGTATTCCTTGGCTACTTTGGAAAAGGAGGCTCTGTTTCAAATCCATCTAGTCTGGAATGACAGTCGTCATTCCATTCGTGTGGCGCTGGTGGACCCTCGTGACCTCCCTTTCCCTGTTTCCTGGACAAGCTGCAGACACTCCAGGAATTTGTTTAACCGGCAACCTGATTGCTGAGGCTGCTTGCGGCCATATCCGCAGCATTTCTGTCTGGAATGAGAACTCAGCCTTGATGGAGGTTCAGAAGTGGCATCCTGCAGGTAAACAAGGCGTGACAGATTTATGGTTTCAAATGGATGGCCTGGATAGGGGGCAACCATGCTCTGGTCTGGTTGCTTTGTGTTTCTTCTTGCTTATTCCCCTGAGGCATTGAAGAGTGCCCAAAAATATGAGGAGGAAATAGAGAAGAAAAAAAGCCAAGGATGTGAATGTAAAGAAATTTCCACCATGAGAATGAAGGCAACAGATAGACAGCTAAAAGCTGTCACATGTCAATCAAGTAAAGTGTAGGAAGCATATGCAATGCAGTTAATGCTCTGAGCAAAGGGAAAAAAAACCAACAACTGGTCTCTGGGTATTAATTGTATACTGAGCTGCTAATAAGTTGGAGACACTGTAAGCATCAACTTCTGATATATGCCAGCTTTGTAAAACAAATAAAATGAAGGATAAGACAATTTAGAGTAGTATAACATTAACTAGAGCAGTCCAGGTAAAGTTAGTAAGGAGTACTGGCACTGCACCTGTACAAATACTCCTGCCCTTTTCAGGGCACTTGCAGGCAGTGATGCACAATAAAGGTGCATTGATCTCTTTTATCTTCAATCCAATGGTAAGGTCTGAAATACTGAGTGAACTGAAAGACCTCATTAACTTCAGCTATCAACAACACTGTCTAATGTAAAAAAAAAAAAAAAAGTAAAAAATCCCAAGCATCATCTCAAACAGTCCCTCTCTCATTATCTCAGCCCTTCCTGGAGAAGATCAATAAACAATTTGCATATTTTTTATCAATATTTAATGTAATGCAGCAGGATGCTTTTGATGGCTCGAGTCCTTCTGTGCACTCTTTTAACATGACAGAGACTAAGAGCCCAGCAGGTGCTCAGGTGCTGGGGTCAGTTCCTAGTTAAAAACATTAGGGATTGGTCTGGCTAAATAATCTACAGCTGCCCATCCAAGGGCAGGAGTGAGCACTGACAGAGCATGGTGATGAATTTTAACGATCCAACAAGACAAATGAGCCTGAGCTGCCATGCAATTAGTGGGCTGTGGAAAGATGTGTTGGGTCTAAATGAGGGACATGATCTGCTCTTGACTCTCAGTGTGGTAGGAGCCCTCCCTCTGAAGGCCGTAATGAGGAAGGTAGATGAGATCCCAAACAGGTTGACAGAACAATTAAGGGAAAAATGGGAGCTGATTCAAAATGCAGTATTCCCGTCAATGACACAGATACATGCAGAGGGATAGAAATAGGGCTTCCCCTTTAAGAATATAAGTGCTGCTCTCAAAAGTAGGTATGTGCTAGGGAATTCCATTCGCTTCCCACATACTTTATATATATATATATATATATATTCCTGAATAGACCTTTACATAAATGAAAAGATAGCTCAGAATGAAAGGCCTGGTTCTGCTCTCACATAGGTGTAAATCAGGAGTAACTCTTCTGAACATGCTGTAATGAGAAAGGATTCCAGGCTGATATATCTTCAGAAGATCTATGATTTGTGCAATAGACAAAAGATGGTTTCCATCCAGTGATCAGACTATTGTTCGAGTCTGCTTGATTGAGACTTTAAAGCTCTTTGATGATTGTGGGGGCTCAGAACATCTAAAGGAGAGATTCCTGAGGTCTGCTTAAAGAAAACTTGGAGTTATTCCCCTGTCTCTAAAGAAATAAAACAGGCATATTTTAAAAATGAGTCATAAGAAAAAAGTTGCTATATAGAAGTTAAAATTAATTGTGTTTATAAAGAAATCAAATTATGACTACTAGTTATATTCCAGAAGACTCCAAGTTTGAGTTGAGATTGTACTGGAAAACCATCACATCTTATTTGTAAACAGGTTACACTAAGGTGGTACAAATAATTCACCAGGAAAAATCCATTTAATAAGCTTAGTCTCACTTTTCTGCTTGAAGAATATCAACAAGAAGAAAGTGATTTCCTTGAACAATGCTCATTATCGGAATATACTCACTTAGGCTGATGGTAGGAAATGGTTATAAACATGGGGTGTTGGAGCTGCATTACACAGATATGGTTTTGTTGGCAGAACAGATATGGCATTTCTGTTTCATCAGTTAGTGGTGATTTGTCACATAGATCATATGGTGTTGTTTCCTTTGTCTGAATGGACATTGTCACATCCAGTGTGGATACTTGCATGTGCAAATTGAAAATAAGTTTGTACAAATAGCATTGCAAGTTGCATTATTTTATTCCATTCAAAGTCATTACTGTGCTGATGAATAATGGGATCTAGTCAGTTTGTTTTTCATGAGTTTGTAAAACTCAGTGGCTGTAATGTTTGTGGAGGTAAATATGATTACAAAGTAAATACGGGCAGAGAGAATTCATGTTCAGAGTCAAGAAAGCAGATACAGAATATCTTCGCTGTATCTTCCCGTGTCTACTGAGAAATTGTGAAAAACAAGGAGGTAGAATGTTCTCTAAGTAGCCACACTGAACAGTAAGGCCTGGTCTGTATCTGGGTTGAAACATAGTCAAGAGATGCTCGTGTTAATGCTTAAGTAGGCTGGGAAAATACAGAAATAAAGCAGAGATTGTTCTTCATCCTATACTGTCCAGAGAATGGGCTATAGGTTGGTGACATGAATACAGCCTCTGTAAATGCTTGGTACAGCAAGCAAAAGAGAAATACAGAGAAATGATGCCTTTTGGGAAACACAATATTTTCACTCTTTCGTTTTCTTCCAGCATTGGCTTTGTTAGCCATTGCTCCATATAGAGGACTGAGCTTTCTGTAAGCTCTGTTTAAGCCTACAAGAACCATTCAGGCTCTGAGCCATATCTGTGCACCACTACTTTTAATACACAGAGATTTACAGCAGACAAGGACAAAAGTAGTGCTTTAGCTATGGAATACTTTGCAATGAAAAAAACCCAAACTTAGGAAACCAACAACTTTTCACAATTCAACACCATTATCATTTCAGCTCTAGATTAATTTTCTAATAGATGCATTTTTTATGGCTGTTTGCTTAAAAAGTGCCTGACTTGCTTTTCCATTAAAGATTTCACCTTAATAAACATAGATTATAGCCATCTTTCTTTATGCCAGCTAGTTAACTTGAACATAATACTCTTGTGCATACATACAGGCTTATTTTTTAGAAATGTTCTAGTTGCCTAACTTTATATCCATATACAGCGTTTTAAAAATACTGACAATATATTTAGGGATATGCTTTCATTTAGAAGGGGAAAAAACAGAAGAAAAGAGGCACCCCAAAACATGAAATTAATGTCAGCTTAATTCCATGCACCTCTCGCCTCAGACCGATCAGTGCAAATTAAATTCTGTGCTAAGCGACCAAAGTAGTTAGTGTGTTGTATAGAAACCTATGATTTCTGTTGGTCCCAGTTATCCATGCAGTTTTTTGCTTTTTGCTCAGTATGTGAACATGAGAAGACATTTTTTAACTGGAATCAGGAAGAGATTACTGTTGCCTACAAGCATCTTTGGTATTAGAACTCTGCCCAGAGTCTGGCTGAGCCTGGTTGAATGAACTCATCTGCTTGGCTCTTTTGCTACAGTTTCCCTACATATTTCTTGCTTTCTGGCTAAATATCTAAATACTGAATGAAATCCCAGGTAATGGAAACCTTGGCCATTGATTTCCTGTAAAGTTTGTTGCAGGGTAGAGAACAGCTCTAGAAGATAAAAGTTACAGAAAAACCAAGAGCTGTGCACAGCTAAGGCTGGTGACACGAGCTGATTCAAAATGCCAGATGGTACTAAAGGTATCTGATAAAGGTATTTGACTACATTAAAAGGACTAGTGACCCTTTCTTTTAAGCTTAGTGAACACTTTCCAGTTATTTTTTCCTGAGGCAAAGCTGGGCTGTTCTGGAAACGTACAGAATCCAAAGGTAATGAAATCTTTGGAAATATGATTCAGTTCTGATGCAGCAATTCCTAAAGTAAGAAAGGACCCAGCCTTTGTCCTTTAGACCCAGTCTTGAATGGCCACTCTGAGATACTGAATATCCTTGTATCCCATTAAAATGACAACATTGAAAAATAGAACCATCTCTACTGACGTTAGTATTTCATAGTTCTTCTGTTGTCAATATGTGAGGATAAGTGCTTGTAAGAAGTCTCTAACTGTCTTAGCAGAAAGCTAACACTCAGCCTTCTTTTGACTTTCAATGACCTGTTCCATATTGTTCCACGAACAGCCAAGGTATATTGCAAACTAAAAATTTTCTATTGTATGGCCAATGGGTGGCTATTTAACATCCTCCATGTGTTAAGCAGAATAAATCTCTTGCTAGTTAGTTGCACAGAAGCAAGCAGAACTAAGAGAACACGCACATTTTGAGGCCTGATCCAAAACTCTTATGTCAGTAGAGGTGCTTTCCATTGAACTTGGTGGAGTTTGAATCAGAAACTCTCTTGCTAATGAGCACCTTTATGAAATGTTTTGAGATCTGCTGATGAAAATTGCTACTTGGGATGGGATAACAATGAGGACTGCATTACTGAATATAGTGGAAATTAGGGAGAAAAAAAAAAGTCTAGGCTTAGAAAAACCTGGGTGAAGCTGAAACAGTTTCTGAAGTTACTTGAAGAAGGCTTATTGAACTACAGACATTTGAATTTCTGTACTTCTCCAAGATTACTGCTATTAATTGTGACCTAGACATGTTTCAACAGGTTTTTCTTTCATGCTGCTCCTTGCCATCTTTTTACTGTCTCTAAAATCACAGTGAAAGGGACTGTTTTACTTATTCTTTTTCTTTCCCATATGCTACATTGCACATTGTATTTTTTCCTTTAACCATTAGGAGCCAAAGTGTGACTGTTTTGCTGCTGTTAACAGCCAGATGCTCACCAGAAGAGATCTATTGACTGCAGTGAAATGACTATGATGGGAGCAGAGAGTTCATCATCTATTCCTTAAACATAAAGGTGAACTTGTGTTATTCACAGAGAGAGGCAGATGCAGACCAGGACACTGACTGTAATACATTAGGGCTATATTTAGATTGTGCTGTGGCTATCAAGTAACATTTTACCCCCAAAGACCCTTTGAAACCAACAGGAATAGTTTTGAGTAAGCCAGAGGGATAGTGGAATTTCCATGCTTGGAGATATTCAGAGCTTGACTGGATGATGCCTTCAGTAACCTGATCCAAGCTGGCCCTGCTCTAGTTGGACCAGATGACCTCCAGAAGCTCCTTTTAAGGTAAAATATTCTGTGATTCTAAGCTGAATACAAGACAGTAGAATCTGGCCCGACAGTACCTGTGGACAGACTTTTTAAATACTCAGAGACTCTGTGTAGGTTATACAGCTACAGTCTTTGTGTACTTCATTGTGCTAATTGATTTTAAAATGTAATAAAACTTCAATGAAAGTAAATATGTTCATATTTTCCATGCGTGCATTATTAGAGGAACGTGAACATGTGCTAATAGATTCTGACTAAGAGCTTTGAAGTTGTGCTGGCCCAATATCTTTTTTTTTGTTTCTTGAAAATGAGCAATATTTAACATACAATATTTAACATATGACAAGKGAGGCTTGGGAGTTACCAGTGACATTAAAACTGTATGCTTGGATCTTTGAGCTTCTCCCTGAACCCAGCATTAGATGTTGCCTCTCATTCACTTTTCTCTTCAGCAGTTGTGTACCAGCTTCCAGCACTTTGGGTTACTAAAGCACACACAAACTGATGTGTAATGCAGAGATCCTAAACCAGCTCCAAAATGCTGGTGCCTGTACACAGCTATATCGGGGTGCTGGTAGAAATATAGCTGAGCTGGTGTGATGGTTCTGCAATCTACTAAGCTTTACCCCTTCGTGAAGTTGCAGGGCTGGCTTTAAATCTAGCATCTTGCCAGTTCCTCTTTGACCTGTGCCAAAAGCAGGCAAGCTGAACACAAAAAGCTGCCCTTAAAACACTAACTTTTTTTGTAACTTTCTGTGGGAGAAAGACCACTGTGCAGCTTCCTCCTCTAAGAGAAGGAATTGAGTGGTTTTGTTTGTTGCTCTGGAAATGTGCTCAGAAGGCTTTAGCTAGAGTTCTTSGTTCAGTACTGTGTTCTGTGCTACAAGAAAGAAGGGGATAAGTTGGAAGAAGTCCAGAGAACAGCAATTAGCAATCTAGACTATGATGAAAAACTGAATGAATGGGGGTTGTTTAGTCTACAGAATAAAAGTCTAACAGGGATAGGCTAATAGCCTTCAAATACATAAAATCCCTTCTGCTGCAGGGAGGAAAGGAACGATCTCTTCTTCTTGTCCAAGAGCAATAAACAAGAATTGATGCACTTAAATGTTCCTTACTTCCTCATTTTGGTTTATGCTAGATATTAGAAACAGCTTTTGAATGGTAATACTGTGAGTATTGAACTAGACTTATGTAGAGGATGTACATCTAACAGAAATCTTCCATGATCTTGATCTCTTCCTTGCCTGTAATTTTTTTTTTTACAGAAGAATTCTGGTTTTGAAYAAGCATCCAAGAAGTTAGGATGCTCTGTGAGGAAGCGAGGCATTTAACAGGAGTTAAGTCCCAGTTTCTCTACAAACCTCCTGTTTCATCTATGAAAAAACAAAAAAATTCTATAGAGTTCCCATTTTCAAAATGAAAATAAAAGTATTTCCTTTCTCCCTTCCTTTTGTCTAACTGCATGACAAGCTACTGGGATTGGATCACTGTCTCTTTGTACAATTTTTCTGGCACAGTGGAGCTCTGTTCTTAGTCGGGGTTTGCAGACAATAATGTTGTAGGTACAATAATGCTATTAATAATTTCACACAGCTTCATTCTGATTTCTGCTCCTGCCTGCTCCTTCCTTTGACTGTACTGTATTCTGTCTGTTGTGGGAAGTTTCCAAGGTCTCCAATGTCTTTTCTTCTTTTTTTTTCTGCCTAATGATGATTACTTTTCTTGTCATGTATTAAAGAATGCATCACCTCCACTTGGAATTCATTTGGCATATTTTTCTGCATCTGATTTTACTAGTTTCTTTGTTTTTTCTTTATATTTAGAGTAGTTTTAAATGGTACTTTTTAAATATAAAACAAGGCTTTAGATGTAAATAAGAATAAATAACTGATGATCAGTATTGTGGTGGACACTGATACGACTGTATAGTTGCTCTCTGATCCAGGTCTCACTAGAGTCATTGCAAGGACTTCTACTGACCTCCCYGTGTTATTCTATTTCTCATATTTGCACTCATCAATCACATTCTTGCAGCGTAGCCTCAAATCTATTTTCTCTTCTATAATTTTGACATAAAATGTTGGCACTGCCTCTCTGATCAGGACTCAGCGAAGTTCCATCTGGGTCTCTCAGTCTCCTCCAAATTCCCCTATGTCACAATGCACAACCTTTCCCCATATATTAACTTTGAAAAAYCCATGGAATTAGCTGTGGATCATGCTTTGGCACCATACCAGTGAGTTGGCGTGTTTGGCTGTTAATTCAGATTTGTCATCCTTAGTAGCTATAGCGGGTGCATCTGTCATGACTGACAGGCTTACTGCAACTCCTCTGAGGTGGATTAGCTAACTCTGGCTTTGCCTTGATTATGTACCTTCATGGATGTGGATGCATCATTATTTAAAATTAATACTCCTTTTTGGAGAAGCAAATTAGATTTGATTCAARGATAGTGAATTGATTGGTGCCAGCCACATTTCTTTGAGCTTTAGAACAGCCTGTGTCATCCTTGCTTGCAGAAATCAAATTGTGATGTTCAAGGTACAGTCACCATGAATGTTTCAGTGGAAAATTACCAGACAGACATACTCCTCTCCTCTGACCTCACACTCCCTTTAAAGAAAATATCGGAGCCAGTCATATGCAGTTGATGCTCCTTGTACAGTCAGTAAAGAGAAACAAATTTTGCATGCAGCCTAGTGTTTAAAGCAGTTGTGCAGGAAGTGGAAACTTTGTGCAGTTCTTTTGTCAGCATGAGAAGGTCCTCACCTCCAAAGAGAGGACCTTATTTACCACTGTGTAGGTCTGGCTGTGATGCATCCAGTCTCTGCCCATCCTTTTGAAACTTTGCAGAAATGAGTTCAAGAGTAAAAGGAAGCAAGAGAGCCCGTTTCTGCAGGCAGTTTTTGAGGGCATTTCAGTGGGAGGTTTGAGGAAAAGAAGTCATGTTTTTCAGCCATGGCACCTGAGCCTGCTCATGCATTTTGAATGTAAAGAGTCTCTGGAGAAAAATTGTAATCAGGGTTGAGATGCAGTGCTTTGTGTTGAACACAGCACTGACAGTGTTTGCTGAGCTTGGTCTAAGCATGCTCAATACTTCCAAAGTATTATCTAGTCACCTCCCTGCTTTATCTCTGAATCATGATGTTTATTAGGCTAAACTAAAGCATCTAGCTGCTTAGATCTGGTTCTTTTTCCCCGGTGGATGAAGACAACTGTGTTTAGATACCCAGAGAAATCTATAGTCCAGAATTCAGATGCTGGCTGACCAGCAGGCACAGTCAGACATTAGCTCTTAAATTATACTGAAGTGTAAGGTTTGATGGAATTGTGGTGGCCCAAATCTCACCCCACATCCTACTTCTGTGTGCCACAGTGCATAGAAACAATGGCTTTCTTAATGACAAGAATGACTAACTTTTGTATTCATCTCTAATTTCATACATATTATTAAAACCCATAGTTTTTGAAGAAGGCAAGATAGAGGTGCAATGATCCTTTGGCATGATACTGTTACACTGGGGGTCCAAAATACAGCAAGTATTGAATGCACCTGGTGCCCTAGCACAGCATCTTCTGACTTCCTTACAGCTGCGCACAGGACGCAGCATCCATCAAAAATCTCCACTTATTTCTAATTCCCACTACTGCTATCTCAAACCAGTCTCAGCTGCAGTTTGCCCACCACAGGAAAGAGAGGACCTTAGTAATACTTTAGTCAGAGCTTGAAGACTGACCACTAAAGGGGCCTCTTTTTTTTTTTTTTTGTATTAGTAGAGCTCCTCTCCCTTTGCTTATAGCCTTATGAAACATTACAGTTCTCTTAAAAATATACGACTGAGAAGCTCTAGAAAATCCATACCATCCCCATCAGGGATTTTAGATTCTGTGCTTGTGGAGGGCAAGAGGAAATATTTTTGTCTGTCTCAGTAAAATAACCATCTAAATTAAAAGTACCTGAAAAAATCTCAGTTTACCCCTGCTTGTTAGGAGATCTGTGGAGCTGGGCAGCTACTGTTTCCGAGGATGCTGCCTCTGCAGAGTATACCCCTTCTTGGARGTGTCAGAGGTGAGGAGGACTCTCCTTGAACTTGCTTCATTTTGTCTTCTGGGGCTGGTGCCAAGCACAAGAAATGAGAAGAGGTCACCTACTCTTCTCAGTATTGGCATCAAAAGCAATGTAGAAAGCTGAGATGTGAGGTACAGTATGGAGATTAGGAGTTAGTACGGGACCGTGAGCAAAGACAGCTGCTCTTTACCCACCTGCTTCCTGAGAGCAGTCCCTGGTAAAGCTGAAAACCTGCTACTTACAGGCCATTCCTGCTTCCCTGGCTGGAGTCACACAGCCTAGCCCTGAAGAAATAACAGGCCAGATACAGAAACAGAGGAAGACTTAGGCTGAACTTCCTCCCCTGTGCAATGGCAGCCTTTCTTTAGAACTTTTAAATCAGCAATTTCAGGGTTTCTTGTGATCAGCAAAACTTTGGGGAAATATTTTCCCTGCACATGAAGAAGGAAATGCATCTGTTCCTTTAAAGGATGAGGCAGACTCAAAATATTGCCATGTGGTTTGCAAGTTAARGACTGCAAGTTCTCCCTAGTGTGCTTGTATTCACCAGATTCATCAAATCTAAAATAAATTATAATTTCCCTGGCTATTGTGTTAAACAGAGCTTTGGAGACATCAGTTGTCTTATTAACATTTATATTCCATTTTTTTGACTAATATTATCTCAGATAAATTAAGGAAAGCTTATTAGTATTTGAAATGGTGGAAAGAATTTTTTGTCGTCTTAGTGCTTAATGAATTCTGTGGTGCATCTGAAGATTCGTATGCTTAATGCAACCACATATTCTTCCTTCCTTGTCTTTTCAACATTAATATTGAGTTCTCTTTTTTAGGGAGAGAAAATGAAGTCTTGGTACTTGGAGAGAAATTTTATTTTATTCTAATGAAATATTGTCAAACATCCAAAGATTTTGGGGGTGATTGCTGGGTTATCTCTATTATCCTTCATCTATAGAATGATGAAGACATCCACTAGCAATTAACTGTTCTAAAGCAAGATTCATCTAATGTACAAGAAAAAACACCTACTTAAAATAGTAAATAGCAAAAATAACTTCCTGTCTTATCACACAGCATGTATGTGTCTTTGCTTTTCTTCAGAATGGCCTATGCATTACAAAAGATAATTGATTATTGTGACTCATCAGTGTCAAGTAGTATTCAGGAATGACCAGACCAATTCTGAGGAATGACCAGACCAATTCTGGAACAATACCCATTCTTTCCTTTCCTCCCTCAGTCTATAGAGTTTATCTATCTGTTGTTTTAAATATTTTTGTTGCTTCACTTTATTGACTGTTCTCATTCCACAACCTGAGTTTTCTAATTTCTGAAGCTTCTGTGGTACAAAGTGGCAGCTGTATGCAGAGCAATTAGTATGTTTTTCTTGTGATTAAACCTTTCTTTTAACAGGCTATAAAGTCAAAAATAGACTCTTGCTCATTTATCACAGGAATATTCTGAATATTCAATAATATAAACTGTAGTGCTTGTAAGACTTCACAAAAGAACTCTTATTCTTAGAATTACAGCACGTAATAAAGTCACGTTGGCTCCTTAAGTGCATCCGAACTGCATGGAGCATTATCAGACATAGGCCTCAGTAGGAACTTAATGTGTATGAGAATCATAGAATCTATCTGTTGTACCATAAATTTCTTTGGGCGGGGATCATTCTGGCTCTTCTTGGTGATGCTCAGGAACAAATAATCATATTAACTAAATATAATGCATATCATACAGTGATAATTGTTTCCAGTGGAGTTCCTACATTCCATAGGTTTTAACATAATACTCTAGATTTCATGGTAAATGAACAAATAACTCATGTTACCCGCATAAAATTTGTCTCTGATCCCAACTCTGATGCATGATTCTGCATGATGCATGTATGAATTGAGGAGACTTAAAAAACAAGAGCATTGCTGTGTAGTGCTTTGCTTTAGACTGGATTGTGTTACTCGATATTGCTCTGTTGCATTGGAGATGAATATGATAAACATCCTTTCCCCGAGCATAACTTGTGTATAGATTGCACAGTGTGATCAAAACTCAGCCACTGTAATGTTTACTCTACATTTTTCTTAAATGTCAACAAAGCAGACAAAGAATATTTCTATTCTGTGCATAGTATTCCCATGTGATTGTGCATCTGCAAATTAGTACTTTTTGCCTGCCTTTCCCAGAAGATGTGTTGGAATGAACTGCATTTATTCATACACGATACAGAAATGTGATTATGTTATTTTACTTTGCAAGACACACATAGGGTTACCCTTAGAAATACTGAGCCTTTTGCAGTCACAAACCCCCATATTTATCCATCTGTATCTCCRTGTTATCCCACCACTGACCGGACCATTTTGTCTCATGACGAGCCAAATTCTGTCCCCACCAGCTCTGCTCTCTGCTGTTCCAGCGCCACRAAACAGCAGCTGTATGTTCCTTTGCTTAATGCTGTGTTCACGAGAAGCTCCTTTTTGGAGACTGGCATCTGCTAAATTCAGAAGATGCTGTTGCAGCTGGCCACAAAACAAAGCAGCCCCAAGGTTGCTTTCAGTTGCCAGAAGGGCCCAAGCAGGGGTGGCTAGTACAGATGTTGCCCATCCACATATARCCCTCTTGCAAGTACAACTAGGCCCCATGATTAAGATCCATTTTGTGTAATATGGTCATGGATATGAAGCCATTCAGTCCATCATAGCACAGAGAGTTCTTTTCTTACCTTTAAATTCTTTCTCTTTTTTTTAAGGTGAAGATTTCTGGTTGAGAGAAGTGAGAAACACAGGTAAAACAGACCCTTAGAAAATCTGAGAACAGTGAGACTTAATATCTGCAGGCAAATTCTGGTGGGTTCTGTCATCTTCTGGGACACAGCATGAACTTAAATTGGGATCCAAATACTAGCCTTATCTCTGATCCATGTTGTTACTGCTCTACCTAACTGAATGCAACTTCAACCATCCGCAGCAGATTAGATCTGCTCCCAAACATGTGTAGTGACATTTGTTAATACRAGTGAATGCATATTTGCAAATGTCCTGTATGTCTTCTTGTAATGCTCCAAAGCATTCAAACATTTGACTTTTTCTGGACTTTTTCTGAAACTTAGTAATAACATGACTATAACTTGTCAAACAGCCTAGTGTTTATCCTCAGACTTACAAAAAGATGAAGTATTTTATGAGAGGAACGTTAATCCTGGAGCTTTCAGATATTAGTGCTCACTTGACAGAAAACGGATGGGCTCAAAGTAAGACTTTTCCCATTTACAGGTGAATCATTTTTTTATCAGATGCAATTGAGACAATCCTTAAGAAAAACAAGAAAAACAGCTCATCTATGAGAGAAAAATGTGAAGTAAAATATAATCCTGTATTAGTATTTCTTAGCAAAGACTTTCCAAGTCCTTTTGTGCAGAAAGTCCAAATCCACATTTAAATGGAGCCATTCTGAAAGTGTGTTCTGCATGGGCATGCATGGATCAGCTTTCTTTATAAGAACAATAGGGAAGGTAAAGTTTTATYGTGCTGAGTAAATTAGACATTGAAACAGTGACAGATCACTTGATGAAGGACAGCATAAATCACTGAATATCCTGATACTCTGCAGGAATTATATCTGATATGTCGCATGCTAAAATTGAGATTACTGAATGTCTAGGGTTGATTCCAGGTTTCAGTCAGTCAAAMTCTCTTGTATTGGAAGACTGCAATATTCTTACAGTCGAGTGACTGTGAAGTCAGCATGTTCTTAGAGCAGCTTGTAAAGTGTTTGGCTTAGTATTAGCTCACCTAATATGCCACCAGCATTAAAACTTCCCCTAAAGCAATACATCTAATTGCATGCTSTACTGAGAAATGAAGTATAATTGGTCCCAAATTTATGCTATCAATAAAGACAAATTACTTTCCTTTTTTTCTGGTCTAAATATGAAGTATTTAGAGAGATTTCTAGACAAGTCAAAATCTTTCTTGAAAAAGAATAAATCTTACGTTAGTTACATAAATCTCAACTGCTTATGCCAAGATGATGGTTATTATTGTAAGTCTAATCCAGTTTTTGCAAGAAAATCTTAGTTAAATATTTTGTGTGCTTAAGCTGGCTGATTTGCATCATTAAGTTGGCTGTTTGTATTATTGTCTTATCATATTTATTATAAGGCACTGTCAGGAGGAATGCTAAATTTATCTGTAGCCTTGTTCATTACCATTTTAGCAAACAATGACAATATTCTTTAAATTGTGCTATTGTGTTACTTCAGAGGGTGGAGTTTTATTCTCACGGTTCAATCGTCTCAAAAAAAAAAGCAACAAACAAACCCACCCCCCAAAACAACAACAAGAAACCTGGGCCCCTTTCCCATCCCGTTCTGTGCTTAAAGACCTATAGCAACACGAATGAAACATCACTGAACAATTGCATCCCCCTAGTCCCCAGGGAGCTACCGTATTTTATCAGCATTTACAGTGAAAAGAACAAATATCAGAATCTCAGTATTACTGTGGCTTCAATTCTCCACCCCCCTGCCCCCCCCCCCCGCATTTTTTTTGCTCATTTTAGAGAACTGCAGGTTGCAATTCCCAGCTCTGTGCAGGAGAAGCCCTAATAATGGGTCAAAATTCACACACACACACACACACACACACACGTACACATATCTATTTTTTTTCCATGGTAAAGCAAAAGATATTATCTTGGTAATTCTCTGTTCACTGTGTTACACCTCTTCCCACTAATCCAATGCAGAACCAGATTACCAGCCCAGCCTTTTGAAGCCTTGATGTTATTTTGCTTGATAAATTGGGCACAAGACTAAAATTGAAAAGAAATCCTGTTTTTATTATTGGAGACAAATCTAGCAAGCAGGAAGCATATGTTGTGCTTTGGACCACATGCTGGGGAGAGGGAGCTAGAGGGCTCTCACACCAATCAGTTACTTCAAACAATACCCGGCGTCCACCTGGGACAGAGCCTGTGCCATTAGTCTTGACTGGAGCAGCCCTCTAATGCCACTAGGCAGCCCCAAGGAGCAGAGAAACCCACCTGACAAAATGTCACAAGGAAAAAAAGAAAAAGAAATAATCAATACGTTAGGTATTGATTTGCATTATTTTTTTTTTCCTTACAATTTGATACAGAAATATGTTGATCAAATAGGAGAGGGAAGAGGGATGTTTTAGAAGCCAGCACAGGGCTTATGTGAATGCTTTAATGTTAGTGAGCTAATGCAAGGATCACAATAAATGCGCAGTCCAGCAAGCTCTGTGTTTTTCA
The DNA here is from genome assembly GCF_003343035.1 of Apteryx rowi. Classification (NCBI taxonomy): domain Eukaryota; kingdom Metazoa; phylum Chordata; class Aves; order Apterygiformes; family Apterygidae; genus Apteryx; species Apteryx rowi. The sequence continues at coordinate 131,484 of NW_020450760.1, read as the reverse complement.
AAGGGCAGTGTTGAGTATTGATCTGTATTAGAAATGATAATAAGGTTATTTTGTGCCTCGGTGAAATACCTTAACTGTTTCAGTGCTTCAAATGCATCAGAGTTAAAGTGCTGGAGCCTATGAATTTTTAATGCCTCCTACTCCAGTTCCTAAATTTTTTCTGTCTTTCCAATAGCTATTTCAGTTTTATATTCCAGGGCTATTGCAGCTACTTCTTTAGACAATTTCAGCTTCCCATTTCAATTTAACTGCTCATGAAATAGTAGTTACTGAATCCCACACCGACAGAAAGGAGCTTTTCTTTGCAAACATCTTGCAGAGTCTTTTGTGTTTAAAATATTCTAATTAAACTGAAGGAGTGAACCTTTCAACTTTTCCAAAWACAGGTGAAGATCAATGCTTACAGAGAGAACATTCATGGTAATTTATTCTGGAATTACTTTGGCTTGTTTTGTTTTGGTCAATAGAAAACATTTTCTAATTCTACATGACTTTCCCCCTCATTTGTGTATATGTAACAGTTGCTTGGTTAGTGAAGAGATGTGAATAAATTATTAATGTGAAGGCCAGATTCTTATTTAGTACAACAGCATAACATTTTGTAATTGGACTGAGATAGCGTGACACAACATATAGAATGACACAGAAAGGGAAGTTTTGTTATTACAATTTTCTGTTGAAAGGTTAAAAAAAACCCTTACCTTACCATATGATTCCCAGAAATCTCTTGTTTCTGGTGAATATCTTTTGCTTTTTCATCTAACTCATTTCCAAAAGTTAGTTGGAGAGCAAGATATRAGATAGGACACTCAGTTAAGGTTGACTTCACTTTTGGTGCTGTATATTAAAAGATTTTGCAAGGATGATAACTCTTTTTTTGTACTGAGACTATTCAAGTATTATCAGCCTATTTGCACAGCTAAAAATATAATCCCTGTCTAGTATTCTGGAATTCAAACTATCATCATTCCTTTCTCTCTGTAGCTGTTCAAATAAATAAAAAAAATCAACAGAAAACTACAAACAGTCATTTCTAGGCACTCCAAGTTAAAGCCATCTCTCTTTCATTCAAAATTAATATCTGTCAAAAACAGTGTAATCTGATTCAAAAATGCACTAAAACCCAGACAGGCATGTACAGGAATTTATTGCTTTCCATATTATTCTGAATCGTGCAGTTAAATTTTAAAAACATACTTTGCTTGATTTAATTAGATTTGAACCATCCCCAGTTTTATAGAATGACAGAGAAAATGCTTCAAAAATATCATTTTTTTCACCATTTTCAGATGCTGTGGGATAGATCTGTAGTTTAGCAACGATTTACACTGGCTGTTGACCCAGACTTGTAGGTTTAAGTGGCAGTATTTTCTCTAGAAAGTGCTGTTTCTAAATAACGAGCATGTTATAAATGATATCCCAAGGGCAAGATGTTAGTAATGGTTGGTGGTGGGAGCTGATGTTTTTATCACTGATGTAAACAGGAATTAGGCACCAGTAAGTGCTTCTGGGAATCCTCCTGTTAAAATTCTGTTGTTTCCTTTTATCAGTGCAATTGGGATGCTATGACCTGATTCTGGTTTTTCTTTTGGTTCTAGACCAGTATATTTCCCTTGGAATCTCTCCTAATTTAGGTTAGTTTTCAYGCCAATTGTGAGTTGAATTCTTCCTCTTGGTACTCTTCCATCTGTAGTTGTATATGTAGGGGTTGGTATGCAGAAGCAACCGCAGCTCTTTGGTGTTATTCTTAACAGGGCCTGCGACATCTGAGGTCATGCCCAGCTTGTCTTGCCTAGCTACTTTGCTCTTTCTACACTAAAATTAGCGCAKACGAGAAGTTATTTGTGGCAAGCAGCTGTTCTAGCTTTTTAGTCTCTTTGGAGTAGTGAGTTAGGAGTAGAAGGAATCACAGAGGTCGCTGCCTTCAAAGTAGCTTTAGGTATGTGAAAGAAAGGAAACTCAGAAATCAATTGCCTAAAGTGCTAGACAAGAATCACTGTGAAGCATCTGGTTACAAAAGCCCTGCAGAGCAATGCCTTCCCATTGCCAGCAGGATCAGCGAAGAGAAACAAACAGTTCTTTGTGATTTAAATAATCAATTCCTTGAGCAGCAAGAAGCAAACAACTCCGCACCCAYGCTCCAACTTTTTTCTGTTAGGTTTAATCATTGATCAAAGTTACTTGTGTTCAATTATTGCATCATGTTTGTTAACGTGAAGTTCACACCGTGGTCTATAACATCTCAGCTATGCTTTCCCAAGCAACCATGACACCCCATTTATCACTATCTAGCCGGAGATATTCTGAAGCACAGATAAGCTGTTAGCTATTAGAGCAACAGCCTTCAGGAGCTCCTTTTACTGATTTACAGCCTGTCCCAGGATGACTAGCTATTTACAGAGGTCTAAGAATGGGAGCTGGTTTTTATGAACCATGATTACGCTTTCCCGTTGATTTCACAGGGTGCTTTGGTGGGATAAAAAAGGCAGCAGACAAAGTCCCAAGTTATTCTTGTCCCTGGCATATGCTGTGACCCCCCAGTCCTGCTCCTTCCTTATTAATAACTATATTGAATCGTAATAGTTTCTGAAATGCTCTGTAGGATGTCCTGTTACTAACTTCTCTTTAATCTGAAAAAAAACATTAGTTATAACTCTTTGTTTCCTATTATTTAACTGGGATTTAATCCACAACAGGACATTGCTTTTTATGCTGTGTTTATTTATTCTCTTTGACAGTCTCCAGTGAAGGATCCTGCGAAAAGCCCTTTGAAATTGCAAATTATTTACACCCACCATATCCCCTTTACCCACTATTTTATAAACCTTTGCAATACATTCTAGGAGGCTGAGGGGCCAGCTCTGCTGGTGTGATCCTATCAGTTGATATTTATCTATGTGCAGTATTACTCTGTTCATAATTGCGCACTCCCATCTGCTTCCCCACTAGTGAAGTGACCCCTCCAAATTGGCTGTTACATGCTTGCTGTAAAAGCCATTACTGGGTAATATCCAGTCTAGTTTTAAGTAGGCAGAAGAGATCTTGGAAAAAATCTTGTCTCAGGTGCTCTGCATCTAGCAAAAGAGGTAACTTCTGCCATGCAAAAGGTTATGCAAGTAGCAACATGTTTTGATTCATAGCTCTCTGCCCTGTCAGGCCAGAGCCGGCCCTGTCTGTAAGGGTGCTGTAGACCCATGGATAACTAGATTGTCTGACTGTGGTTTTAAATAATGGCTCTCCTTTCATGCCTGCTTCATGCTCTTTTTTTCAGTATCCCATAGCTTAGCAAACTGGCAGCCTCACAGAGGCACCCAGTTTGCCCCATAGAGTTAAACTGGAGATGGTTCCCAGTTTGATGTGAACCGGAATCATGAGCTCCTCTCTCTTCTGGGTGCAGTCTTTCTTACCTACATCTCTCTAACTGCTGTTCCAAGCCATGTTTTCCCCTTCCATTCATCTATGGCTTGCTGATGGCTCACTCCGCCTGTTCTTCCCGCTCTCTGGGCTAGCTCTGGCTCTCCTCCCTTCACGAGCTCCTCTCTGTGCTGAGTTCAGTCTTTCTTACCTACATCTCTCTCTTTGAGGCCCTGTTTCCATTCTCATACTTCTGATATGCTTTGCCTTTCCTGGCAACTTTTCAGTATTGGGCTACCTTTTAGTTTGATGTTGCCAACACATGCCACCCTCCCACCCAGTCTTGCTATAGACACAGTACTCCATGGTACCTGTATAATTTAGCTAGTGTCTAAACTCCTTGACTTCTGCCCCAAGATTTGGCCACCTGCGGTGGGCTCTGGGGGACCGGTCTGTGACTCAGCTGTCACTTGTCTTCCCTCTGTCAGCTTTGAAGTGTTTGTTGAAATGCTCTCTGAGACATCAGACAGTCTTCTGCTGCAGACCTTCAGTCACGTGGAGCCTTCAGAGGGGGATGCTCTGGCACCGAGCAGCATTTGGAAATGAGGATAGAAGAGGGGCTTTAAAAAGACGAGTGCGCTAGCCCAGCAGCACTGCTAAACACAGGGATTTTGAAATTGGAAAATAATGCTTTCCTGTGCACCAGAGAAATACACAGAAAAGATTTTAGCCAGAGACAGCCCCTAGTCTGGTGTGAAATGGGTCTAACAGCATTACCTTCAACACAGCTGCACCAGTTAACACCACATAAGCATTTGAACTTAAAATGTACTCCCCTGTAATTCTGCAGTTTTACATGCGCTGCATTTCCAAACGGGTTTCTACTATAGATGCATTGTTAATCTCTGAAAGGTTGTAAGATTTCAAGCAGAGATCCTACAGAATTTCCTATAAGCATTTGTACTAATTATCTTAAATTCAAATTGTTTCACAAAGGGGAATTAAGATTTTAATTTCTTTCTTCCCTTTTGTTTTTCTTCATTATTTGACAAAGCCTAGCGACTAATCCCATCTTAAACATGAATATAAAATAGACCTAACAGCTGTTCTGTCTGCTACAAAACTTTATTTAAGCAGTCATGGTCTGCATGTAATATGCACATGAAGGTCAAAGCTTGGGGACTGTGGTATAAAAATACAAAGCCTTGATACTATTTAATTATTTTTATTTGTAGTTTTTTTCAAGTGAGTTTAGTGAATGATTAATGGTGTTGGCTTAAAACACGCATAGTGCTGGCAAGCACTGTGCAAACGTCAACATTGCAAACGTACCTCTGTCCTGACCTGCAGCACCTCTGCTATTCCCGTTTCCCATCTCTCTGGAACAGAGCCTGCCAGTCCCGCGGCTCTGTGCCAAATGGACTCCTGTTTTTCTGAAGTACGCAGCACCTGGAATGAAGTTGGAAAGGACATTTGGACTCCAAAGCCTGGAAAGCTTTGTTTTGCTACTGTGCAATGGAGGCAGCTGGGTTTTGGGGTATGAACTTTCTTCAGGTGAATTGCTTTATACATGGACTATGTGTTTTACATGTTCTAACCTGGATTTTGCCCCAGTGTGAACCCAAATTAGGAACAGAGGAGTTTTGCTTATGCTGTTATTCCTACACAGGTGTCTGGGAGGGAGCCCATGAGCAGATGGAAGGTAGGAATGGGATAATGGACTCCACATCTAGTGTCTTATAAAAGGAAATTTGCTTGGAGTTTCTTTAATGCAAGGAATTTTTGCATTCCCCCTCTCCACACCTCCGTTAGCATACTGCGTGCTGTGTTATACAGTGGGGAGAGAGATGGGACGCCGCAGCAGCTATCTGCTTCCTCCCTTCTAAATAGCTCAGCTGCATTAGGCCCTGCAGGGCACATAGACACGCTGTCCCTTCCCCCTTAGACTAGCTTTGCTAAGGACTGTGACCCAATTGTTGAACACTAGCCAAATTTTGAATAGACTGAAGCTGATTTGTGGCTATGCGTGGCAGCCATGCAAAAGCTCAGTGGTTTTGTGTGAACAGGAAAAGCATGTTGTTTTGAACAGAGTTCGTCCTTTTTCCTTTCTCTTTTTTTTTCTTTCTATTTTCCTCTTTGATTTCCTTTGGAAAAAGGAAGGCAGTCTGAAAAAAATCCTATTTTAAAAAAAAGTTATTTGCATGTGGACAGTTTGGAAAACTAGTGAGAAAACTGGAGTAGAGAGAAGGGAGAAATAAACTCCTAAGCACTGTTTTACTACTTCCTGCCTGGAAGAAATGTAGAAAGTATTTGGAAAAAGAGAAAACTCTGTATTTATCTCAGCATTTCTCATAGAAGACATTTTTTCCTGACCAAAAAGTTTCAAAGGGACATATTTTCTCAAGAGACTTTTATTTAAATGTTTCTTTCAAGCAGCTTTCCTTTTGTTTTGAACAAAACATATACCTATATCAGAAATTTGAAAAGACGCTCATGCCAGCTTCCTTATAAATAGTGTTGAGCTTCAACAAGCTCAAGTAACGAGTCTGAGTGCACATGGGCCACAGAAGTCAGACATGTATCCAGATCTAGATTTCATACACTCTGGGTTCTGGGTTGATGCTAGGCTTTGGTTTGGCTCTAGCTGTGGATTATAAATCCCTTGGTTAAGACTTGAAAATCCGATGTTTCAGGCCGTTCAATATGGACGTTCTCCTCTTTCTGTGCTGAGTACATCTTGGGGAATTCTGTAAGTTATTTTGAAGAAGATCTGGTTGCTTCCAAGAGTTTTGAACCAGGCCTTACACAGAACAGTTCTCAGCTGGTTCTCTTAACTAAGTTTTCAATTAAGATATTACTTTCTTCTGTTTCACATGTGCATGCAAACGTGTGTGTCCGTTAGTGATATAATAATTCATTTCCTTTACTTTTTTGCCTCTTCACTTGAGACAGAATGGCTGCTGAGGATGTTGAACCCTATTCTAAAACAATTTCTGCTTCACTGTTGACCTTCTTTCCAGCTTTTGCCAGATTTTTCATAGCTGTTTTAACAATAGCAGGAGAGAGCCTTTCAGACTACTAGGGAATTTGCAATCAGATCATGTACTGTATGTCTCTGAAAAGAAAAAAAATACAAAGACTGAATGTGATAGAATTTTACTTAATGCATTGGCATGAAGTGTAAATACATACTGCATACAGATACTTAACTTTCCTAGCTCTGATATGAAATAATTACCCTGGGGAGCTCTATGTAAAATAAGTCCTATATAACCATTCAAATATGGATGATGTGATTCAAGTGACCTATTCTTAATACTAAAGGTCATCCACCAAGTATAAATGTGAATGTTTACTTAGTAACAGATTTTCTTTTACCTTAGAAACAGAAGAGAATGTTTTTTAAAAGTTAATACCAATAACTATTATTTCTGTGAAGCAGAGAAGATACCACAGTATATAGTGTATCAGTCATATCATTTTTTTGAGCCTAGCATTCAATTTGGATGACTGATTCCATTCAAAGACTTGGTGTCCTCCATGAAATAGGGGCCTCATCTTGAAAAGATCTGTGGCCAACCAGTTAGTGTCATCATAGGACTTAGTTTTCGCATTTGGACATCTAAGGTGCAATATACCATGCACAAGCTTCTGTCCTGTGCCCAGTACCACCCCCTATTCTTCCAAGGGATGATAATTCCCATTATATATGGAGAATGGTAACTAAGACTTGTGCTGTGTCCTCCAGCAGTAGGTTTTGCATACCATTTCTAAAGTTTACAAGGAATAATTTCTAAATTTTGCTTCTGGCCAACCCCTTCCCTGCAAGCCCTGCAAACCCTGAAACAATCCCCAGAGGACTACATTTTTTGGGGTGGGAGGTTGGTTATTTACAGTTTAACTTGTTATCCTGGAACGTAGGATCTTCAGATGTGATTTTCTTTTTCAATAAATATCATTTAGTTATCTCTAGAGAACATCCATATCAGTATTTACCTACTTTTCCCAAAGTGCTTTGAAGGTGTAAAAAGGGATATTCTGTGAGTGCTGAAGAATTAATGTAGAAAGCGAAGAACTGAGACTTCTCCCCTCGCC
>NW_020450760.1:0-124015 GCF_003343035.1 Apteryx rowi | reverse complement strand
TCGAGAGCTAAATTGTGGCCTTCTGGTATTGAAAAGGAGGTTTATCACTGACTTTGGCACTAAGAAGAGATGGGTAGAGTCAAAGTCCCATGGAATAGCCATCTACCATTTATGGCTAGCAGTGTGTTAAGGTGGAATTGAAATGGATTTGCTGGTCATTATCTTCGAGACTTATCCTCCCTCCCAAAATGGTATGTCAGAAAATACTATCACCCTTAACAGCATCTCAGTAAATGCCTTTTTTTTCCATTTGTGACACTTGCTAGGGATCATCTATCTGTAACTGAGCCAATCAAGGTTTCCTTTTAATGTCTCCATAGCGTGGCAAACCACATCTCCTACATGCTGTGCTTCCATGAAGGCTGTCCTGTTGCCAGCTGATTTGCTTGTCACTGTGGCAGCATTGTTTCCAATCTCTGAAGTAATTCCTAGAGTGGTGGTGGCAAGTAATAGCACTGTATATTATGTTTTAACTCAAGAATAAGTCTTGAACTACTGGCCTTAAGGTAGTCCTCTGAATTATTGAAGGCAGGCAACCTTTTTTTTTTCTGTTTTTTTCCTTTTCCCCATTCAAATGTGGCTGGAGGTGCCATTTTTTATTCTGATTCTAGAGACTAAAACATCTCTGTTCTCTCTGTCTGTCTTCTTCAGCTACCCACATTCTCTTTTACTTGAAATACACAGACTAAACTGACTGGGAAGGAGAAATGTTCAGAGGAAGACTGTGCATGCTTCTGTAATTCAAATTAATTTTTAGGGCTCATTCAAATTCAACTCAATCTTTGTATTATCTTGCAGTGACTCTGAGATGACATGAGCCCATAGCAATGGCATAAACTTGAAGTTTTGATTAAAAAGGAACATAAGAAACCAGCTCAATTTACGGATACTTTAAACAGGCTATTTCTGTGATTTGAACAAGATCTGGAAGAAAAAAATCAGTGGGAATGAAAAATTGTCAAAAAATTGTCAGAGATAGAAGCAAAAAAAGAAAGGAAGAGAAACAAACTTCACAGAAATTTGAGGCTTGGATTCAATTCTGTTCCATCAGGGTCAGCAAAGTGATAGGCCAGAAGTAAAATTATAGTGCAGAAAGGTCAGAAAAAAGAAATCGATGATAAGGAAAAGTGAGTTTGAAGGGAGTGTAAAGGTCTATATGTTTTACGAGGTGGGGAAAAAACAAGTATTAAACTGGTTTAGAATGATAACTGAGACATTTCTTGGTGCTTTTCAGAGAGATTTGCTTTCCTAGAGGGAAAAAAAAGCCTAGGAAAGCAATTGGCCAACTTTACCCACTTGTAAGAAACCCACTTATCCCAAATTTTGCAGTTGCCAGGGGAAAAAACACCAAAAGCTATCTTGAACCTTAGTTTCTGTCTGAACTAATAACATGAGAGAGGGAACAAAAAATGGAAGACAGAGTCCTACCGAGCATGTTAAAAAAAAGGCAAATGAATCAATTGCTTTTTGTAGATGCAGGAAAAAAAGCAGGGCATGTAAATTTGAAGGCTGAAATAATGTTAGAAGTCTAGGAGCCTATGAAAAATAAAATAAAACAAACACAAATGGTAATGCATAAGGGGCATATTACTGCCTGATGGCACATACGTTAGACTCCGACAGGAAGCATGTGCACAGCTTAAAAGGAAAGTATGTGCGTTTCAGATTTCATGGAAAGTGACAGTACCATATGTACTGGTTAATGAGTTTGTAGTTTGCTAACTATGCCTAAAAAAGCTTATACAGCTGCTTAGTGAGATCAGCTAGAAAAAGCTCTTCCTGATTCTTTTGGTGGATAGTTGGTACAGAGAAGGAAGCACTTCAAATCTCTAAACTGGTATTATTATTTTTTTATTACTTGCAATAGCATATAGAAAGTTGAGTCCTTGGCCCTTTGTGCTGGATGCTGTGCAAACACGAACTGAAACGTCAGACCACTCCAAGGAGCGTGTTTTGTGAGAGATTCTTTCTCAATAACATACTCTGTTGGGCTAGATACTGACTGTGGCTCCACTTAAGAGACTGGTACCCAAAAAACAATATATACATTTGTTGCCTTCAGTGGCATTTACAGAGATTCACACTAGCTGATTATCTTACTGTATGAGTTCAGTAGAGCTACTCATGGCTTCAGTAGAGTCGTGCTAGCATGAGTCAGAAGGGACTCAGGCAGGATGTTAAGCTTTGACAGAGTTGTGAAGGTTTAGTACTTTGGAAATCAACTCTGTTTGTCATTAGAATCTGTGATCTTTGCTTTTCACATCAGTGAGATTGTTATGAACCCCCTGTAAATATTCATTGTAAAAATCAAGTTGTCTGAAAATGGAAATGTGATCAGAAGAGCTTTCTGCAGAAGATGACATCAAATTGCTGAAACAGCTGCAAGAAAGAGCAGAGAGATGTGTGATGTATTTGGATCGCAGGGAATTAACAAACAAGATTTTGATTATCATAGGCAGGTGCAAAAGATGTGCTTTTCCGCAGTTACTCTTCAACATATATATTGACCACATGGTGCATGAAAGTGGATCAAGTAAACTGCAGCAGCAGCGTAAAAAACACATAATGACTGTACAGAAAGAACAATCTAAGCAGGGAAGAATAGATTAAGGCAGTCTTATTTGCACGTAATTTGTTCTTTTGTGAAAATGCTGAAGATCTTAAAAGCCTTGGTAAATGCCTTTAAGGGAATATGACAGAGAAAGGACCAAAAAAATCAATAGTCTTGATTTTTTTTTCTCCTAGTTTGCATTAGTGTAACCTACTGGCTGAGTCTGTGTAATTTGGATGTCATCTAAATTTGCAGTTCAGACAGACTACTAAATGTAGCTCAACAAGACAGAGCCTTGTCTGTCTGATTGTGACTAATGTAGAGAAAATGAGGTGTCTGATAGGGAGTTCAAAACTGCCATTCCTCATGTAAACTGGAGATTTCAATTTTTCATTCCTTTTCAGTTAGAAATTACATCAGGAAGCAAAGCACACATGGAAAATGCACAGGAAATCTGGCTTTTGCATTGACCATTTTTTTGCAAATGCTGCAGCCTTCTTTGATGTCACAAAAGATTAACCAATTAGTGAATTAGAGAGAAAAATGATTTTTTGGGGGTGTCATTAATCAAGATTATTTCCTTTACCCTGGGGGGAGGAAATACCATAGGCAACAAGCTGTAATAATGCTCAATGAGCTCTAATTTATTTGAACTCCTTTCTAGGCAGAAGCTGTGGAACTTCTGAATGCATTTGCAGGCCTGGTCTTTAAGCCGCTTAGGCCTGGCCAAAGAAATTGTACAGGAAATTAGTTTCTGCCCCTTTAATGACTAGGGTGGGAGATGAGAAAGCATGTCTTTAAGGCAGTGATGAAGAAATGGGTTGACACAATGACAGCCTCTTACACATCTCTTTTTATTGCATACAGAAAGACATAAGATCCTTTTAATTGCTCATTTTCTACCTGCCATAGAGGACAACAGGAGGAACAAAAGAGAAAGAAACAGCACTTGTCAAATGATCCGAAGAATCTAATTCTCACAGAGGCTTGTCCAAAGGCACTTTGTAGTTCTCTGACACGTTCTACTGCAGCCCCATCTTGTCTGGTGAATGTTATGAAGAAGAYGGGGAAATGCTAATTCCTCAGACTGCTGTCTCACTACAAATGGAGACTGTGATCTGAAAACGCTTAGGGATGTGCTTAGCTTACACAGGCAGGCCAGCTGAAGTCARTAGTTAAGCAAAAACAAAATGGGAGGGTGATCATTTGACTAATCTCTGACATTAATTTGGAAAAGTAACTGACTGAATGAACACTAGATTCTGTTTTAAACCTTTTGAAACATTGGCTCAATAGCTAGAAGAACAATTTATTCTGTATATAATTAAAATGGCCACAAGAAAGGCAACTGGAAAAGCTTATTGTAACGGAAAATCTGGTGTCAGTTGTCAGCAGACTAAAACGTTGCATTAACCACACCATTGCTATGCTTGGGGACTGCTCCAAAACCAAAGAGTGCAAAGCAAAGACTCTCCTTGATAATAACCAGAAATAAACCAGTTGACTGAATATCCAGYGCGTACCAGTGAACTGGGAGCGAGGAGCTCATTCGAGTTTGGAATGGGCTGAGGGGATGAGACTTCCCATAACATCTGGTTATTTATTCACATGCATGCATGTTTTGCTTGCCTTTCCCTCACAGTTCATTACTTGGGCAACTTTTGGAGATTCCTCCTCCCTCTTCTCCTTCCTGACTTGTCCTAACTTCCCAAGATGATGCAGGATTTCTTTCCATTCTTCTCTACTTCCTTTTTGTCCTGGCAAAAAAATAAAACAAACCAAAAATCCAAAAAACTTTGATGTTTTTCCATGTCAGTTCATTGCTTATAGGAAAACAGTGATTTTAGCAAGCAYGCTCTTTTAACAATGATTTGGGATAGATTTTCTAAATGTGCGAAGTTACTCTAGTATGACACTTTTTAAGAACAAAACATTTGTCATTTTTCTTTGAAACAACTTTTTGTTTTGAAATATAAAGAAAGCATGATATTAAAAAAAGATTTAAAACAGAATGTTTAAAAAATGCCAGAAGAGAGAACTATCATGTTATGATCATGGTGGTGAGACAAGTTTTGTAAAGAGAGTAGTAGTATCTTTTTTTTAGGCTGACTGTCATAACTGGAGAAAACAACCACTTTGCCTAGTTGGTCTGAGGAAGCAGCAGGCAGATGAAGCAACCTTAAAATCCAGTTTAAGAAATACTGGATAGGTAGAAAGAGGAAATTGCGAGATAATCCAAAGATCAAATCTTCAGAGATACTTTGATAGTTTTATTTGAAATTTCAGCTTTTTACTCTACTTTATGTTTCCTTTTGCCTAATTCTTTTCCTCGGAGTGGGAAAATTGTTTCTTTTCCAACTACATCCACACTTCCATCTGGCAACTTCAGTTTGTTTCTGACAAGTGACTTTATGGATGTCACCTCTGCCTTAGCCAGAACATGGTGCTGTGTTGAAGCTGATCTTCAGGTAATGAAGCACGATGAAGTATGGGCTTGTTCCTTTAGATTCAAGTGAATAACRGTGGGAACAGATATTTCAGAAGGTTTGGCAGCCAGATTGTGGGAAAATTCAATCAGAATTGATTAGTACAAACACATAGGGCTTCGCTGTGATGGAACYCAGAGCAACAGCAGTATCAGCTCTAGGCTCCAGCACTAGGCGCTCAGGCCAGCCTCTCTGGCTTGGTTTCACCACTGCTCCCTCCTTGCTTCCTGCAGGTAGGGAGGTTCCCCCAGCCACTCTTCTTGCCTTCTAGCCCAGTGCTGCTGGGCACAGCTGAGGACTGGAGCCAAGGCTCGGCTCGTTTCTTACACCAGCTGGGTCCTTGTGTCTCAGTGGTCCCTAAAGGCAAACGGGAGGAAATCACAGAATGATTTGAATGAAATACTGCCACTTTTGCAATCTTTGTGGTGACAAGTCATGGCCTGGAATCTGTACGAGGGAGGGAGGGAGGGAGAGCGAGAGAGACAGAAAGAGAGAGAGAAGGCCTCTCTAGTGCTATTTAGTATTAAAGCCACAAAGAATCATGCAGCCGACTTGAAACTAAAGAGCTACTAAAATATCAGTCATTTCAAGAGTCATTTTGCTTTTTGGAAATGCATGCTATGTCTATCTCATGTCTGCAAATGTTTCTTTCCAACCATGAGTGCAAAAAGTTATTTAAACTATTTGAGATTCTTGTCTAAACACAGGTAAAGTGTGATTATGAGAAGAACCCCCCCCACAATATTGCAGCAGGTAAGATAAAATGGTAAGTTTGCAACGTTCATTCCAAGACTAAACTCTGTCTCCTGATACCTTTTGCTTAGTTCTGAAGCTGAAAATGTTAAATGCAGAGACAGGATTTCGGCCGTCTTCCATTTTCACACACCCCTGTCTGCAAGGACACACCACCCTCTTGGCCAGCACRCTACCTAAATGGCAGCATGTGTGGCTCTGTCCCATGCACTGATCTCATGATCGCAGTCACTTCTTGTCCTTGTTGTGCAAAACCGGACAGACAAACTTGGAGACTGAAAAGTTGCTGTAGCTTTCTGTAGTTATACTGAATGCATAGAGCAGACAATGTTACAGCTCTTCAGGGGCCTGGTCCAAAACCACTTTGAAGGAAAGAGAAAAAAATCTCATTGAATTCAGTGCCTTTTGGATAGGACTTTGGGGATCCCATGCATAAGTTCTTATACAAAATATATAAAGCTGCACTAATGTATGCAGATCTTTTCCTTTTGTCTCTTTCTCTGTGTATGTATCCTGGTGCAGCTTTAGAGCAGTGATTTCATTTGAGGTTTAGCTGTATTGAGCATCTGAGTATCAAGCAGAAAGTAAGAAGTAGAAAGTGGGAGATAGAAAAGGCAAAACAGAGATGAACTTAGCTGAAATTCTGCTCCTGATGCAATCAGTAGGAGGTTTATTTTGTATATGGGACTTCATCTAGTATAAAACCCACCCATTTCTGTCTGCCTCCTGCAGCTTTTGAGGGCTTCTTCATTTTCTCATACATAATAAAACAGGCTTGTCCTTTAGGGAGAAAAAAATGATTAAAAAAATGACCTCATCCGTGAAGAAGACTGTCTAATAACTGTCTAATTCAGGAGGGGAATGCTCAGAAATCCAGACTAGCTCTGTGACAGTGAGAAACAGTTGGTAAAACCCATCTGTCCTGAGTGTTGAGCCCTTGAGTGGAGCAAGGATGAATGAGAAATACCTGTGCCTAAAGTTAAATGCATGGAATTTGGTTTCCTTTCTGGAGAGGTCAAATGGGAAAGCAGACTTAGCTTWTACTCTCCCACAGTGAGGTTATTTTTCCTTTTTTATTTTTTGTTCTTGAGTAAGATTAAGGGTTAGCTCATGACCAGCCTGAAGTTAAAAAGTATTAAGTCATCATCACCTTTGGGTGGGATCATTTTCAGCACAGTGTGACTGGTGCTTATCCCTCTCCCTTTCAGGCAAGAATTTGTGCAAGAATGATATCGCTGGGGTGAGCCTCAGCCTAAGGCAGGCTAGTGGCAACGGGACTGGGACTCATGAGCAAAAGGTCCCATTCTTCACACTACCGTGAGACACTGGCAGGTCTCCCTACTGCCTAATGCCTCTGTTTCCCCTGCCTGTGCAAAATGATACAATTAATGTTATTTCCCTTAGCASAGGATGCTCATGCTGGAGAAAGATGGTATTTTCTTGGACATGCTGCAAGTAACTTGACTTCTAGTCCTTTTAAAAAAATTGCTAGCTGTCATTTATTCTGCTTTTCCACCTATTTCATGATTTTACTGTTGGATTTTTGGGGGAGTGGGAGTGTCCTCAGCCTCTATATATTGCTTTGCACTCTGTGTCTTCTCCTATCTCATTCAAACCAGATTTTCTTCCTTGCGCTCCTTAGTGCTTATCTCTGCTTCTAAGTTCCATTACCCTTATTCTTTTTATCTCCAATTTATTATCTTCATTTTCCTCTRTATTTTCTTGGTATTTCAACTTTCCTGTATTTTCCCTACTTTTATTTTATTTTTCAGTTTTAGCTTTTTTCCTCTGCCCCTAGTTTTATCACAGTCTCTGCTCTTTTCCTTCTCTTCCAAAGCTCTATACTGAGAGGAGGAGAGAAGTAAAAGGAGTTCTGCTCAGCTGATGTTGGCTGACATCAACCTCAGCCAACAGAGTTTTTTGAAGAACTTGTTTTCTGCTAAAACTTATGCTCATTATGCATCTATAAACTATGTACTAGGCTGGGGCAACTCTTTGCTTGCTTTATCTCTTTCCAGTGAGTTTAAAATGTCCTATTCCTTTATCTGCATGCAGATTAGCTTATTATGCCATTGTTCTGCAGTACCCTGTATGTTTGTTTTTCTATTGGCATGTTTATGACTTCTGAGTTWAACTTACTTGACAAAGAAAAGTTGAACATGTATGAAACAATATAATTTAATTTCTTTTTTTTTCCTGAGGGGGTGGGGGATGGGGAACAGATTCCTCCTTGATCTTGCAAGAATAGTCTTTCTGAATGAAGAAAAYCTTTTCCTCAGCTTTCTATGCAGGCTTCATATCTCTACCACATTGTCATTTAGAAAGACTTTCTAATGAATCCTGGAGCGTGAAGTTGTTGTAAATGCTTGACTGGCTCCACTTCTCTGGCTTACTTCTGCGTGGCATTGGCTGRTTTTAGAATATATGGATATTTCTGAACTACCTGCTTTTTGGGAAAGGTGTATCTCTGGAAAAGGACCTTGCTATATACCACTGTTTGCAGCCCTTTCCTTTGTAATGCTTTTGCAGTGGATATTCTGGTTCCTCTGGAGTTTGAAAATGAAAGCTCCAAGTGCCACCAGCCTTGGCTGAATACTGGAAACAGGGTGCAGCTTGGTGATCCTTTCAAAATGTACTTTAAGGTTTTAAATTCTACCTTTCCAAATGTGCAGCTCCCAAGAGCATTTTGTTTGAGAAAGAAGCACAGGACTGGGTCCTAGGCAGTACACTGCAACAAATTATTGTTTTCTTCACCCACTTGGCCCATTCCTTATGGTGAGTCACCTGCAGCCAGTTCCTCTCTTCCTAGTGGATGTTAGGGCTTTTCCCAAGCTCCAGCTTCTCGTACCTCCTCAAGAACAACACAAACACCCCCAAATTAACTCTTTCCTTTCTTTTTCTGCCACCTTCAGCCTTCCTCCACAAATAGTAGTTTCCCCAGGGAATCCCCACCCTGCAGGAGAAGATAGGCTTGGAACCCAGTGCATGGCCTGGTGGATATACTTAAAGAAACTCACAGGTGCTCTGGAGCCCGTGGGTGCCTGTCTGCACCCCACTCCCTCCATACCGTTTGTCTTTCACCACCAGGATCGGTACAATAAGGGCATTTGCCAGTCAGGAAATGCCTTCCCCAATGGAGACTTAGTTTCATATTAATTCTGACCTATAATTTTCACCCTCTGAAAACTGATCAGCAAAACAGTGTCTTCATTTTTTGGAAACTTAAAGATGCAGCCACACACTCATTTAGCTCTTTCCTTTTAAGTTCTATTCCTTTAACAAGCTACTTTAGGAAGATCYGACTGTACATGATAAGGCCATAAATTTGATGCACAGATGGTCCAATCGTCTTTGTAATTATTGTATTGCGCCATTAGGTACACAAGGGTTTCATTTGTTTAAGATATATTTTTCTTGTAATTGGAATCTGTCATGGYGCATTGGCTTGTCTGTTTGCTGGTGGACAAAATATTCATGTAACAGGTTTACAGGAATAGGTTTAGCTCAGTGCGAGGATATTTTTTTCCCCATCTTCCAATAAAGAATGAAGTCGTGTAATATATGGTATTGTTGGCTGACCTAGTGTTGTCATAAAGATAATATGTCCATTGAGAGAAGCATTCTGCGTGAGGCTAGTGATTTGTTTTTAGAAAGAGTTTCCTATTAACATTAAATAGAGAAATAGTAATTATTTGTAAACCGTTTATTTAAACCCACAATGACATATTCCTGCTTTCTCTGCATAGAAAAATAGCAMGGCTTCTACAAAAGGATGACAAAGAAAGTACCGTTTAATCATTTGACTAAACAAAAAATATCCATTTTTGTCAATTCCTGAGATATAATTAAAACACAGAGGTTGATTCCAAACCAAACCAAACCAATGCCTAATTATCACAAGTGTTAATTACAAGTCTTGCTTTAACTGAATGACTAATAGAGCAGAATGGCAAGCGCCTTTCCAACAGCAAACAGATTTACTGACAAATGAAGTAGGATGCAAATTGAGGGCATCTTCTAGCCTTTGAAATCCTGCTTTACCACTGCTGTGAATAATAAGTGGGAATTGTTTTAGCCCATGTTGGGGATTGTTTATCATGAAATTCTGCTCTCTGTTTGAGGCAATGAAAATGGAAAATGAAAATAGGGTAAACACCTTAATCCACAAATCCTTTTCTCTCCAGTGGCACATTTTAAACATGTGGATATGGCATAAAAGGCACAAGTCGGTCTGCTGGGTGTATACTGCCAGTCAGCTGCGGAAATCAAGTTGGAGGTAACATTCAGGTTTCAAATGTGAGTAATCCCAGAAGACAGACATTTATAAAGAGCTTATTACTAGAAGTTGTTTTGGACAGCTGTTAACGCCAAACCAGAGCCTGTCTTTATAAAGTATAACATTGTCTTCACACTCAGAGAAATGAACTGAATTGCAACCACAGAAATGACAAATCTTATAGCTTTTCATTTTTAAACTATAGAGAGGAGATTTTTTGTGTCCATTCTTCTTGTTGGCTATGTAGGAAGCCAACTTACTGTTTTGCTTCATTCCAGGGATTTGACGTGAAAAATGACATAAAATTTCAGGCCACCCAGGAAACTTTGCACTAATTGAGGGAAAGAGAAGTCCAAATTTAGAAATACTCTTAGGATAGCTAAGGCATTTATTTGTAAAAGTGTGAAAAAACAAGGATGCTCAGAGATAGAAGAAGATGATTTTAGTGGGTAACGGTTTCACACACTCAGTTGCCAGACTTGCAAATATTAATGATGTACTTAATTTTGTGTTCTTGGCAGTTTTGGCAAAAGTAACAGAACTATGAACAACCAGAAAGTCATTCAGAAACAAAGCATTTTTGCAAGATTGGGGATTATAGTCCAAAAGAGCCTTTCTATATCCCTAATTTGATTCATCTGTGTATCTCTGCACCTATCTGTCTATTCATCCACTCAGTTTTGCTTTCTAGTCTAAATGATCAGAGTATATTTCAAATTCTTCCTGTTTAAGATTACAAATTTTTCATCTAAAAGTACTCCCTACATATTTGCATAGTTATTTCTGTAGCGTAGTATGAGAAGGGATTCTTGTATTTCCCCTTAAAAAATATATTTCCATGTAAAGCTGATGAATTTAAAGATAATAGCCATAGTACAGTGATATTTTACATTCATATTACTGCCTGGATTGCAGCACCTTGAAGTGTTTTGCAAACATTAGTGAGTTTAACCTCAAGCTGCCCAGGGAGGTGGGATTGTTATCACCACTTTACAGACCCAGAGAGATGGAGTGAATTACCCTAAATCTACACAGTAGATCAGCAAATAAATGTCTATAAATGAAATGTGTTGACTCAAAGTCCAGTTACTCCACATACAGGCTTTTATAGCATCCTATTCTGCGCTGTAAAATCAGTTCCATTCTTTGCTACAGTGAACTTGATGTTATAGGTCAAAATGATGGTTTTGCTGAGAGTCAGCTGCCTAAGCGTCCAAAATCTGGAGGGCTTGTTTTGAAGGAAGGAAAACCAATACTAGTGGCTTAATTTGCTCTTGACGATTACTAGCAATGACATCTGACCACTCTCACATTAAGCTTAGAACAATACAATTCTTCTGCACCCTGTGATTTGGTCTGGTTTGGTTCTGTACTACTTAATGACCCTTTGCTATTGAGAGAAGTAAAACTTTAATGCCTTTCTGGGTGTTATCCTCCCAGGAGCCTGGTGCTGTTATTGGATCTAGTGATCTAGTTGGCAGCTGGTTATTTCCTTTTCATGACAACTGTTGCAAAGAATAGCCTGCTTTTTCTCTCTTTCTCTCTCTCTCTCTTTTTTTTTTTTAATCTTGTGATATTAAGTCCTGCTAAACATGCAATTTCAAGTTTTAATCCGAGTGGCACCATTGGGAAATGCAGAGTGCTCTCTTCAATGGGAGCAGGATTGGCACATCAGCCCCCTAGTGTGCTAGAGCATTACATTGGCTACTTATCAGCAGCATTTTTGTACTGTTTGTATTCAGATGAGATTAAGTCCCAGTATGATTTTGTTCTGGACTCCTCTAAATTAGATTAGTACAAATCAATTGAATCTTTCTTTCAAAAAGGTAATTTGTTGCAGATATCTTGCAGGATCTACTGTTGAAATGGGATCAGTTGCTACATCATTCAACAAGGTTGATCAGTTGTGCTGAAATAAAGTTAGTGGTTTGGTATTCATCAAAAAATTCATTACTTCTGTGACTGATGAGATTCCTTTTTGAGTAAGACACTACATCTGACAGGAGTAGTCCAAAGCAACGCTTATTTATTGGTGTCGGGTATTCATTTTGGAAAAGAGCTGAGTTAGAAATCATGCAAGCATCTGTTACATAGTTAGATTAGATAATGTAAATGTTTAGAAAATGCAAATGAAGCTCACGATAATTAGTAATGATTCTTTTCTACTTTTATTAATAAGGTAATGCTTCTGGCAATTACATTTAAATTTCATATGAAGGTTCAAAGCTCTGGAACAATTTTCTGTTGTTTAGAAGAACAGAATTCAGGGTGAACTCGCTTAGCAATCTGTACCGTGGGCTTGTTACAGGATTGGAAATTACTTGTCTTTATTTCTCATCACTGAACCATTGCCTTTTCTTGATATGTCTGATTCTGGGAAGAATGAGAACCATATATGATTGTGAATGATTGTGCCAGAGACTGTGTAGAAAGGCTTTTATAATAACATTTTGAAATAAAAAGGCAGCCCTCTGTGTAACTTTTAGCATGTGCAAACACATAAAGCAACATCTGTCCTGTACAGGAGGGAAAAAAGCTGCACAATTTTCTGTCTAAAGCAACCTTGCTAAGGCATACTTCTTAATTTAAGCAAGCCCTTTCTGAAATGTCTAGGACCCACTCATGGTTGACATCTAAGTCTGTATTGGTGGCATAAGCCAGTCCAAAATCCTGGCAGAGAAACAGAAAGGGAAGAACACTGAATGTTAACAAAAGCTTCATTAATATTGATGTGTAATTCACATAGCAGTGAAAAGCTGCATTATTAGCCACTATTGTTATGGTTCTGGCATTAATATTCAATGAGAATGTGTGGGTATTGAAATTCCCTGACTTCTGGGTACCCCAGTGGTCCAATAATAATAATAAAAAATATGCTAGAGTCAGTGGGAGCCTGGTGCTATCCCTATAGTAATCAAGCTCTGCTTTGTTTTATAGAGGTTTCTGAGCTCAAAGAGAGAATCATATTGATATGTCTTGTGGAAGAAGGGCACCCATACTTTGTTCTACCTTTGGGAAATTCCTGTACCTAGAGWTGAAGGTACCACCCCTCCTCTACAGCTCCATGCTGAATCTCTGTTGAAGAGACCTGTCATGGGAGGTAATTTTATACCTGGTTATCTGAAAACCACCCCCCACCATTCTCTTTTCTCCTATGACACCGTTTATGTACTATCATATCAAATAGAGAGCAGTCTTGGTTTCAACCTCAATTATAAATAAGTTGAATTTTTGAAGATGCGCACTGGTAGAAGACCCCATTCACAGTAAGCTTTTCTGAAATCGAATGCTTGCTCAAATGAGTTGGCTATCTGAATGCTTGAACAAGGAATCATTTGACCATTTATATATATAAATGAGATTCTGTGATGCAGTATTTGTGTACATGTGTAGGCATGGTCTATTGAGATGCACAGGATATAGCTAACTTCATCTGTGAAATAATTGCATTGACATCAGTAGGACTACTGCAATGCATAAAAGCAAGTATATACATGAAGTCCTTGCAGGCTGAAGGTCTCAGTGTGTAACTCAAAGGTTCCATTTTTCAAAGACTTAACTGAAGCTGTATTCTGACTGTATCAATAGAGTGCTTTTCTGTTGCACTCTCATCATCTAGAATAGAATTTTGTTTAAAAAAAMCCAAACAGCTCTATGCATCTTGAAAAGCCTAATGTCCAGGGATAAACTATAAATTGTCTGTTTTTTTTTTAATTTTATTTTTTACAAAGATCCACCTAAGGCCTTTCAAAGAAATCACCAGGTGCATAGGCCTAACAGCATGCTACAAACAGGCAGATGTCATCCTGTGTAATTAGTTTTCCCTAATTATCATTAGTAGCTACTGAAATTAAATATATCCTTATTTCAACAGGTTATAGAGATGAAGATTTCTTTACTCCTCCCTGTGGCAGTGGCTAATGAAAAAGCAGACAGGCTGCCACTCCACTTCATGCCACCTTTTTGAAACTAAATGCCAAGCTTGGTACAGTGACTCCCAAAATGCAAAACAAATCTCTGCTGAAACCACTGTCACAGAGATGGATTGGGACTATATCATAATGTGCCTATTGCCTCCTATGCATGTGCCACTGTGCTGGCAGATTTAGATTTCCGCTTTCATTCTACTCAAAGAACAGTGTCTCAAAGTCTGATTATGTTTCCCTGCTAGGGCTGTTTGCGTAGGGCAACCCTGAAGGGCTCCTTTATTTTTGCTGTGGAATAGTCTAGGGATTCTACAGTTTTAGGTCCAAATCTCTTATATTCCTTCTATCTATTCCCAACCATGTGATACTAACAAAAAGCTCAAGTGGGACACAGACAAAGCAGAATGAGAAATGTCAGTCTTTTGGGGTGATTTATTGTCAAGCTGGTACTTCAGTGAAACGCTTCAGAGTGCCACATAGACACACTGTGCTGAGACATCTGAACCAAACCAGCGATCTCTGGTGGTCCCTTTTGTTGCTCAGCCAGATTCAGAGATGATTCAGCAGCTGGGAATGGGAGAAAAGTTGGGAAGCATTATCACATGTATTTTGAAAAGTTTTCTTCAGAGTTTCCATGCTATTCATAATTCATGTTGAATAATACTTATTTGTACTGTGCCACCAGCTGCTAGTTGCTTTATAGTAGCATCATTAGCCCACTACAAGGAAATGACAATGAACACCAAATACAGCTGGGATGTTAGTGTAGCAACATAATGCATAGAAAGAGACTGAGGATAAAGTGAATACTTAGAGCCACTTACTCCAGGATATCCTACACAATTAATGGCATCCTGAAGAGCCTTTTTCTACCCTTGACTAATAAAACACTTAAGTCTTGTTGCAAGTTTTGAACATTTGAGAGGACGATATACATTTCTTCTCACCCTCAAGGCACTGTATAGGCATTCTGTATTCACCTTTCTTACCCTGCACCTCAGTCATTGCTAGCACTTCTTCAGTAACAAGCTTTTTGTCTTTTGTTCCGGCTTATACTGGCTGATGGATCTTCTCATTTGGGCCTTGGCCATTTGGAAGACTTGCSCTTCCATCACTGCAGATAATTGAATCGACTTTCTCCAAACTATCTGAAAATAAGAAATGGGCAACTAGTCCATTCAAACTGATTATTAGCATGTCCATATCCTACCTTTTGCCCCCAATTGGTCCTCCAGTCTGCTCTTAGCCTCCAAGTCTAAGCTCTAACAAGGTATTTTCAAAGTCATGCCAAAACAAGGCTTACCATGTCTTCCTAGTTTTAGCCTCTCAGTACAGACTACAATTCTCAGTTTCCCATGTGTGTTGTTTCCTCRCCATCTCTGGGGGTATAAATAAAGCTGTCTCTCCAGCTCTGTGGTGATCCTACCTGTAGTTTATTATACTGCATTTTTATTCACATTCCAGATTTTTTTTTTTAAGTAATTCTTTGTTATAAGGAATGCTATGTGAGAGCATATGCTAATGTCTGGGTAGTGGTGGTCCTTAGTACTTTGCTCTGAAACTAATGCTACACTGCCTGGTAGTTTGTGAAAAATCTATCTAATGATAAGTCTATTTATCTTTCTGCATTTCCAGCTGAGAGTCTCAATGTCCTCTTTTAATCAGAGTTTAAAGCGAGTGACATGCAATCAGAGAAGGTTTTCAGAGAACAGTAAGATGCTTGTCATTTTACTTGTGCACTTAACATGGTTTCATTTTTTTCCCCACCAAATAACAATGGCACTCACAAAAGTAAGGAGGAACCTAACAGGCAACACAACCAGGCTGACTAATGCAGAGCAGGACGTTTTGCTGGAGCAAAATTGCAGTATTTCTCTATAGCTGCAGGTTGACTCCAACTTGGTGGAGTCACCTGGCCCTCTGGGGCTGATGAGAGATCAGTGCTATCCATATGTTCTTTTGTTCCCAATAATTAGAAGATTAAAAGTATTTTACAGGGCAATGGCTGCTGCTGTTGCCATTTCATGTTAGCAGCCTGGCGTTTAAGCCCTTTAAAGATTCAGTGCGAGTAAGCGGGTGTGTATTAATCCCCTTGTATTTGAACTGTGGAAGGAATGTGATCTCCAGGATGGAAAGAAAACGTTTCAGCACTGTCATGGCAAAGTAACCAACCTTCAGAGCCTTCCCTAAGAGCTGCATACCTAAATCCTCCAGAGGCTGAGAGCTGCAAAACACGTGCCGGAGAGGTCAGAGAGGAAAGGGGAGGCCTGGACAGAGTTTGCAATGACTTGACTGGAGTCCTACTCCCACACTGGGAGGGTTCCTACTGCTTCGTGGTGGCTGAGGAGCAACATGGCGGTATCAGCCTTCACGGTCTCTGGAGGCTTGTTGCATCCCAGAGGGATGCAGGTAACCCAGGAATCCATACAGTGGCTCAGCTGGACGTCCCTGTCCCTGGCATGGGAGCTGCTTGGGACTTGTTCGATAGCCTCACGCTTGCTACAAGTGTGTTCTGCTTTTCCTTGATGTCACCCTGTCTGCAAGGCTGCACAGCATGTACTGGAGATAAAAATGAGCAACAAAACAAGAGCAAAGACAAATTTGCAGGAGACAGCACAGTGTGTATCATCTGTAGGATGTACTCGTCAAATCTGCCTTCAAAAATGGCAGGCACCTCCTAGATGTTTAAAGGTACAGTGCACAGTAAGGAAAATCACAGCAATTTCATGCGCCACGTGAACTGGGGTCTGGATTTATGAAAGCAAATGTTGTGTTGTGCTTTCTTCACAACTCCTTTTAAATGTGTTTCAAGAATACTGTATAATTTCAGTCTATGCAGCTCATTTTCCCTATCGACCAAGCTGCAGATGTATACAACAGCATAATACTAAGAATCACACTTAATCCTTTCAATACTTCCCAGTGAACCTGGATATTAATTCAGATTGGACCTCCTACTGGTTTAATTCTGTAACCTGAGTAAAACACACTCCCAATACATGATGTATTATAAAAGATGTGTACCCAAGATGCTGTTAAGCTAATTGGTATTATTTTTCACTTGACACACTGCATTTATATTTGTGATAAGACTTTGTATCATCTGCTCTATTTGCTAGAACTTTGAGAAATATATAAATGAGATACAAAATATCCCAGGAATTGTTTTTCCATATATCATTTTAAACTTCAAAAATAATTCGTTCTTCTGGTTAACTTTGCATTTTTTTGACATCCTAACATACATGTGAGGATCCAATAAGAAAAAAAAGTAGTTTACTTAGAATTAATACTTCTCTTTCAGATGCCTGGACACTTAAATTATTTGAATGATCATATTTTCCTCCTGGGGTGAGGGAGGGGAAAGGTAGCACATATAGTTGCTGATTTCTGGGTATAAAGGAAAAACAGCCCTTTGGACCTGTGATAGACCAAGTGACTTAGGAGCTTAAAATACCRTTGAAAATCAGTCAAATCTGGTTGGTGTTCAAAAGGTAGTGGTTTCCCAGATGAGGATTTCCAAAGGATTTAAGAGGGCTCAGGTGGCATTTGTGTAATTCTAACTTTTCTGCCTACAGGCATACAGCTACATTGGGACATCGCACAACAGTTGTTTCTGAGGGGGAAGCCTGCTCAGTAAACTTGTGTGGAAATTCTGGCTGTACTAGTGTTTATAAGACTTCAGAGAGGAGCAAGATCCAGGTAAGGCYCCTTCAGAAAGGCAAAATCAGACACACATACATACACACTCCTCACATAAAACTTCTTCCATGACTATTTGCAACAAGCAAAGTTCATCTGTATCTCCCTTGCCAAACTTTAGCTCCCTCGGCCATTTATCTCCTCGCTCCCTCTGATGTAGAAAGCCTTCTTTTCATTTTCCTAACTGTAGGGATTAGAAATGTACTGAGAATTCAACCTAGATCTCATCAGTTGTAAGGCAGTGCCTCATCTTCAAGATCACCCATTCTCTTACAAGGCAAACGAATGAGCCAATGAATAGAGCGGTTCTGCATGAATCTCTGCAAGGATCCAGAACAATCCTGTCTCTATGCTGTTACACTGTGAGTTTGTATTATGCAACTGGCTCTCTAAAAGTGTATAAAAAAGAGTGCACCAATCTGACAGATACGTATCACAGATTTTCTAAACTCAGTGTGGCTTTCTGCTTTCAGATAAAAGAAATGTGGATATGCAGGAGGATGAAGGGCTGAGGACAAAAATGAAAGTGCGTTTGAATTGCAGGCAGGAACTGAAAAGCCCATAACAGCAGCTTAAAAATCCAAAGACAGAGTGGAAAGAAAGTGACAAGTTTTTAACAGTAGGTAGATTTTATGGCAAAGAAGCAAAGCATTTCTGTGTTTAACTATGCTTACAATTAATCAACTTTTAATTCTGTTCATTAAGCTTCATTATTTATGAAGCAGTGTATTATAGTCACAAAGGAGCAGATTTGATTAAAATTTGAAGTGGAGAAATTCAGAAATAGTACTGCCACCCAGCAGAGCTAAGCCAGATTCACACGTATGGGTTCTGCCACATTAAATCCAAAGGAGCTGCTCCCTCTAACAGATTGGAATATGACTCTAGTTCCTGGGTCCTTCTTACTTGTCTTATATGCACGTGTGTGTGTGTGTGTGTGTGTGTGTGTGTGTGTGTTTACAAAACTGTATAGCAAAGTTTTATGCATAGGCACAACATACAATTTCCTTCTTGCAAAGCAGCTCTGCTGGCAGTGTGATGATCTTATATTGCTACGATACGTGAACAATTTTCAGTTACCACAACATAGGCATTTGACAAGGGTGCATTCTCCCAAGGTTTATTTCCAGCAGACCTCTTGCTTCAAGGAGTCATTTCTTAATGACCAAACCAGTTTTTGCTGGATTTAAAAAAGCCCAAAAACCTGAACCAAGTGTGTGTGGACTTTCCTCACCCAAAGGTGTGACTAGCTAGCTTTGAGTGTCATTTCTAACCTATAATAAAGAATTTGCTATAATGTTGAGGCCAAGCAAAGTATTTTGTTGATTCTTGGTCCTGTGATGAATCAGAATCCAAGCTCAGCCGGTTCCTTTCATTCCTGCTGGATGTGTTAAACTTATCTGCTAGCTTTGGTGCCTTTCACTCTTAATGCCTCTTGACTTGTCTCAAAGTCCTCCTGACTTGATTTGTCTCATTGACAATGCCCTGATCATGAAGAAACCTAGCTACTGCTTTCCCCTTGCTGTATACATGTATATTTGTCTATTAGCTGGAGAAAATGTATGTGGTAAATCTCCAATGCTAA
This sequence comes from Apteryx rowi, assembly GCF_003343035.1. Lineage (NCBI taxonomy): Eukaryota > Metazoa > Chordata > Aves > Apterygiformes > Apterygidae > Apteryx > Apteryx rowi. The sequence goes on along the minus strand of NW_020450760.1, from coordinate 104,736 downwards.
ACATTCAGGATCCTGGGATTTTCTTTTCCAGCGCATGTGTCAGGTTGTGTAGGATGTTGGACTGGCCATTCTTTTAAGGCCTGTTTTAACTCCTATTCACTTCACTAGGAAATTTTTGCCTTTAAAGTGAATGCCACAATTAAGAATGCACTTGGATGTATGAAGCCAAATATAGAGTCTGGCCTCAGGAAATCCATGGCTCTAGTTTCCTCTGGATCCCTTGGGAAAATGAGCCTGTTGTGAAATCTTAATGATGTCCTGCCTTTAGGAATTGCTCCTGCTGCCTTTCTCTCACTTCCATAATTACATCTACTCTTTTGCAATATGTAATGAACAATATTCAGGACAGGCCAAAACTTGTTTGCCTTATTGACACAGTCTCATGAAAAGCCCTGGGATTATTAATGAGAATGAACTCAGCAGGGTGTAGCCCACTCTCTCACTGCTGTAACGGTTGATTTTGGGGAACATTTGTGGTATTTCACAGATATGTGTGTCTCTGTTTAACTACTGAGGAGTATTCTCTAAGCACTTAGAAATATCCATGTATCTCTAGCTTGTGAGTTGCTTACCATCCAGAAGATGCTGTTATTTTCTAAAAAAGTTCTTTTAGAAAACAAAACCTTTCATCTGTCTTCAGATGGTGATAAAGGCCCTTCAAATGGTGCTAAAGAGAGAGGCTCAGATCTGTGCTCTTTTTCCTTTGGAGTAAAGTCAAATGTGAGTTTCTGCTGTCCCAGGTCAGTACCCTCACTGCAAGGCTGTAGAGGCAGTTGCTGGCTCTGGCCTGCTGAATATTGAATTGTGTAACAAAGTGGACTGGGTCCAGCAAAAGCGAGGGAGGCTGACCGTACTGCCTAGTGGTTAAAGCATCATGCTCAGAGATGTTGCTATCAATATCTTTTTGAGAATTCTTTATTTGCCAGGCTAGCCTAGTGTGGACAGGCCTCTCTCTTTCCAGAGAATTTCAGTGTTAGAGTCAAGAAAGATTAATCAAAACTGGTTCATTTCCAAGAAATGGCAATTTTTTTTGGAAACATAGTAGCAGATGTGTCTTTCAACCAATTTTACTGCTTGCTGTATGCTTTGAAACTCCAGTTCTGTCACTTCCTCAAAGCCCAATTCTTCTCCCCGCATCCAGCAACATTTAATAGTTGGTCTTTTTTTTGCCTAGATAATGTAAAGTTATGAGGATTTTAAAGTTATTTACATTTATTTCTGATTTTAGAAACCCATGCCTTAATATATATGCTATACTGTAGGGGACTGAGCATCTCTTGTCCATTCTGGATGCAATGTAGGGCTGTACTCTACTGTTAAGATGTCTGGAAAGAACTGACTCTCAGGGGTATCCATGTTCTTGCTGAACAACCAGGCGAGCATTCATGATAGCATGGGACATCTGAGGAGCAGATTATAATATCCGATATGAGAGATAAGACACAGTAGGAAGATTTGAGAACATAGCCATTAAAAGATCAATATTTTTTCATGAAAAATTTGAATAACAATTTGTCTTGTGGGAAATTGCCCTTTTTCAACTCAGGCAAAAGGAGCTTGGAGTTAAATTTGCACATTAGCATTGATGGCTGGCACAAGCTTAGTCTTTCTTTTAACAATTGGTCATAAAGCACAGACAAAAATAATGACATGGAAGTGATTTTAAGGCTGAACGTTTATCAGGATGTATGGGATATTTCGTGTCTGCGAAATCTATTTCCCTAGCTTTGTCATATGAAAGTAGAACAAGGAATGGTGGACTATGAATACCATAGTTCATCTGTTCAGATCAGAGTGGCAGAGTTAGTGAAAATGCTATCACGGAACAATTCTCCCCCTCTCCCCAAATTACTGAAAAAAACGCTAGTAAGATGAACACACAAGGAACAAAACATGGAATAAGATCCCTCTATCACTCCTTTCCCCCAGGACAAAAATGAAAACCACTTTAGAGGAAATTCTTATATTTATATAAAATAAGGATTTTTTTTTTTTGCTACCATCTAATTTCCAATGAATAAGAATTACTTTCATGCTATGTCAGAGTCAGACAGGATTTTAGCTGTATTTACCCTGAGCTATGAGCTTTAGAAAGTGAAACCTTTTTTCCATAGATATGAGTCTGTTCATGGCTTGTATATTATAGTTTGCCTTATTACATGGATTGAACCCTAAGGCTTTGTAAGTGAGTTGCCCAAAACTGAAGGACCCTTACAAGCTTTGACAACCAACAACCTGCATTAACAAATGATGTGGATATTTCATTTGAAGTGGAAAGAATAAAGAACATTGCTTTAAGTCAGTGAGGAAAATGAAAGACTTAATGTAGGTTGAGCACAAAAGATGAGTCCAAACCTGATTGCTTTCTGTAAGAATAATTAAAAGGAGGCACTTTAAAAAGATACACACTTTTACAAGCTCCTTCTTCAAGTGTTTTTCATTTATTTTCTCCATTTCTTCTCCTGTCTCACAGCACATGCTGGTCCACTGACCGCTTACCTTCAGTAGTAGTTAAATTTGTGTAGTTTGACCAGGATAATTTTGCTGAGAAACAAACTTGAGAGACTATGAGGTTTGCATGGTGGTCATCTGGAGACGTGATGTTCCTGTTTTTACTTTATAAATTTGTACGGTGGGATCTGTTCATAAACAGTAGCTGTTCAAACATAAGACTTGTTAGATGTTTTTCAGCACCTCCATTATCTGGCATGATTTTCACATAAGCTGAGTACCCAGCTACTGGCTTACTTATATTCTCTGCAATTAGCAGCTCTGAAAACTGCATGAATGTATCCAGTTATAATCCTAGAGGTCTCATGATATCGTGGTGCAAAAGCTGAACTCCATCCTCAGTGATACTTAAAATGTGTGTAAGGTATCCTTGCAAGAAATGTATGATGTACGAATTTCTCAGACAGAAATTGGGGTCTAGAATGAAAGGTTTCATAAAATACAGAACTTGCAAGGAATGAGATATATCAATCATGAAAATGGACCAACATGCAAGAAGCAGAAGATGAATAAGGCACGCCCCTGAGGTTACATGAAAATCAGGTTCAGTTCCATATGCCATGAACTATAAAATGTGGTCAATATTTGGCATTATCTGGCAATTGTTTTGAAAAAAAAATAGATGCTTTCTATAAGAGAAAGGTTACACAGTGGGAAACATATGTTGCRCTTACTTTGAGGGATCCCATGATTCTGTTTTACGTCAACTTTTTAATCATTCCTCCTGGAACGAACTCCACGCTGCTAGCGTACAAGAGCTACAAGTCACCAGAGCTAAGGAAGAATTTCTGAGTAGTGAGTGGAGTGGCGGAGCTCTGCATATACTGATATGAGATGATACGCAGTTCTTATAGCCCTTTGTAACAAAGCACCACTTTGTCTTCAAGTTCTTTTTTTTTTCCTGGACACATGAGAAGCATGAGACACAAGATTCTGTTTGTGTCCCAGGACTACGTAAGTAATTGCCACAAGGCAATATTTTAAAAAAAGGAGCTGCCAAACTGCCACAGCCACAAGTGGTCTCTGAGGCCCTGGCAGTAGAGGAGAGAGAGTGTCTTGGGACAGAAGACCCTCATCAGGCAGCAGAAGACTGGCTTGTGTCTAGCTACAGTGGGCTGAGATACAGAGTAGCTTCATTACTTCAGTGAAACCGTACCAGTGGAGTGACTATCCCAGCATGACAGCCCTCAACAGTGGCAAAATCATATGTAATGAGAGTGTGCCAGGATTACAAAGTACTCTGACCATTCTTTTTGAGGGGTCATGTGATCCCCCTTTTTTATATTGGACCAGGCTTTTGAAAGGCATTTAGAAAAATAAAGATGCAGATAAATGCCAAGGACAATTTTTAAAAGCACCCAGGTGCCAAAATCCTATTGGATTTGGTAGGTGTTTGATACTGATGTGCTTTATTTAGGCTCCTAAGAACTTTTAAAAGTCTGGCCTTTTGGTTTAGACTCCACACCAGCTGAAGTCAACAGCAGAGTGGATTCAGAACTGTACCTATAGCTTAATTATAACCAGGTAGCAACAGATGGAAAAAGGCCAGTAGAAAGACATAGTGCTCAGGCTTCAGTTATACAATTCTTACAGTTTTTAATGACTCATAAAAGTTTATCCTGGTTTGTAGTGCAGGGAGAAACCAAAAATCCAACTGCAAAATATACTCAGCTTGTCCTGCCTCACACCCCTGAAAACAGCTTCTGGTTTTCAGCATTTTGCTGGCATAGGCCAGTGCTGTTGCACGGTACAGCTGCTTCTCACCTCCTGTTCCCTGCCTTTGGAGGATCTTGTGTTTATTCTTCCTACAAGCTTTTTTTTTGTTTGTTTATATCTTGGATGCTACAAGCTACTGTGATTTCTAGTAGTGCTAATTTCTGTGGTTGAGTGTTGGTGGGGGACGGGGCTTTGGATGATTCTGCCTATATGACTTAGATATGGTAAGTTTGCTTTACTTTTAGGACTGAGGACTTAGAACCAAACTTCTAGAGATTAAATTCCTTAATGTATTTAGGTATGGATCTGAATCTAAAATGAAGGGTTTTTTTTTTTCTCGTGTCTAGATCTGGCTGACTTTTTCACTAGGTAAAAATATGGCTATTGACATACTTAACATTTTCTTTTTTCCCATTCAAGTGTCACAGGAATGAAAATGTGGTGATATGTTTATTATTTGACATTACTTTGCCAAGTGAGTAGGAACAGTTTTTAGGCAATAGCTACGTTTTTGTTCAGATCACATAATAAACCACCTCAATATAAACAACAAAAATGTCTCCTTCTTTTTTGATATTTATCAGTTCCCATTGTGTGGTATCATTTCCCATTCTACACTGTAGTTAAAAGGTCAGTGATGAAGTCATTTGATATTTAATCGTCCTAATGTTTTGGCTCCTTAATTTGTCAAAAATGATTAAGAGCTTGAATTTGTTGAAAACTGAGAGACAGAATTTGGTTCTTGCTGTATTTCCATGTTTAGAACAATTTGGCATGTTTTGTATGTTTGTTTGTTTGTTTTTTCTTTGCATCCTTGTTTGATTTTGCCGAAACAACCTAATATTTTACAGTCCTGTTTCCTGTTAGAAAATGTTAGAGTTCTTTTTCAGGCAAAATAATATTTTAGAAAAAAATATTGAAAACTGGAAATGCTGAAGATTTAGACCATCTCCTTATATTCCCACTGATATTCCTAGAAGATACCTACCTAAATTCCAGATTTTTGTTTTAATCTTAAGCTGTGTTCCTTTGGTTCCCTTATAACTAGTCCCTAACTATACCCATTTTTAGCTGTGACATAGGAAGAATCATTAGCTCTTGGCAGAGAAAAAATTAGCACAATCTAGGGTACAAGATGGGAAGAAATGAAGTAAGAGGACTGATACAGAAGGGATTTGGACCAACAGCCAAAGCTAATGTGTTGCAAGAGCGCAAGTGGATAGGATAATTATTATTAAATTCTTGACACTGTTGCATTATCACACTGTACCTCAATTTCTTTAACTGGCAAATGGAGAGAGTGACATGTTTTTCTGCAAAGCCAAAAAATATCCAGTGTCAATTTAATGCACAGACAGCTCATCTTCAGTTGTAGTCATCAAAGGGGAAGCATACCAAATGGAAGTTTTTAGGGATTTAGATACTGCTGGTAGGTTTAATGGTACCAAACAGTTTGTCCGTAATTTGGAGGTAAATAGAAAAAATCTTGCTTTTAAAGTTGTGGGTGACAGAGTTTGTGTGTTTCATTTTAGAGTAGGAAAAAAAATCCCAAATTCCAAATGCTTAACAGAACAGAGGTCTTGTTTCCAGTTACTCCTACTTTTAGTAATAGCTCCTCAAAAGCTGAATCTTATCAGAGGAGGATAGCGATGACTTCATTGCAGTGTATAAGTACCTTCACAAGGAGAAAATGAAGGTACTAAGGAACTCTTTAACCAATCTAGGAAAAGCCTGAGAAGAATCAATTGCTGGAAACTGAAGCCAGATGAATTTAAGTTAAATGTAATTTTTTAACTGTCAGAATGATTAAATGTTAGAATATGCCCTTGGGAGAGGCGGACTCTCTGTTTCCCAAGATTTTCAGTCCAAGGTAAAAGATCTTTTGAGAAGCTCTGTTTTAGCTAAGTACAAGTTATTTCTTAGCCAATCACTAGGTATTTGGCTTAGGAACTAGATAAAATTTAATGGTAGGGATGGTTAGGTGATGTAATGGTCCCTTCTGGCCTCAAACTGTATGAGTCTTTGAAAAAAAGCATCTTGACAGATCAAAGCTCTTACATGGGTTAGGAGACAGTTTTACAATTGTCTTTTGATTGTGTCTAACTAGCATTGGTAACAGGAGGTGCTGCTGCCACATATTGGTCTCGAGCAAGCATTTGTATTTGTACAGTGACTAGTTTTATATTCTGTACAAAGGAAGAAAATCTTTTGTTTCTTCTTTCTTTCCAAGGTCTTCTCTGCCTTGTATTTTGTTTATAGGGTTTTCCCCGACTGTCCTCTCTTCTCTGACTCTCCATTCTACAGTTGCAGTCATGTCATCCATGCTGTTGCTAGCAGACTTCTTGCTCTCTGCACTCGCCAGCTGTCATCGGCTCAGCGGCAAGACTTTCAGATGCTGCTTTTGCTGKTTCCCTCTATTGCATGTTTTCCAAAGGAGCATTTGCAAAATCTTCAGACATTCATTAACCATGGGGTGAGCCCCAGAGCCCTACCTCACCTTTCTCAAAGTCTCAGAAATTTCTGGAGTTACCCCAGGTAAGGAGGGACAGTGCTAATATTGGTAAGTTTGGCCAAGTTTTTGTGCCCTGCCATCCTGTTTCATTTCTGTTCGCTTGCCATTGCTCCTTCTTAGGCTGTTACCATCTTCTCTGGTGCTGTTTGCTGAGTGGGGGAATGAATTACAAAAAACCAACAATAGTTTTTTTTTCCTCATTAGCTAAACATGGAGGAATAAATGAATCTATGACAGAGTTTGAATTTCTTCCCCAAACGTTTCTGTTTTTTGTGATAATATTTGTTTCTAAATCACTATAATAACTGGGAAAGATTATTAGAATGCCATGATGAAGAGACAGTTAGAAGATTTTTTTTTTCCTATATCCTTGTTCATCTGTTAATTTAGATAGCTCAGCAGAGCTTGCTACCACAATCAGGTATCCATGCTACTTTTGTTACTATACAATTACTGGAATACCGGGCCTTAGCATAAGAGCAACTAGCCCTTAAGTGCCATGGTTCTTTCAACAACAGTCTGATATCATTCTGAGCTGTTCTGAGAGGTTTGTTATGCAAAAACATTTCACATTTGCTAGGTCAGGTAAGGTATAATGCAAATGTTTAATTCTTTCCACATGAGCTAGTAAGGGAGAAGAATGAGATGAGGTAATTTACCAAAACTTTGATGTTTAGTTGTGCAAGTAAGAACAGCCATGCCATTCTGTTGTGCTGTGAAATGAGAACACTGTCTGCTAAGCAGCAGATGAGCTCGCTGTATGAGGAGTAAAAGCCAAATCTGAGCCACTTTTGCATCTAGAAAGTGGCTTTCAACTCGTGTTTAAAAAGTACAGATCACTTCTTCTGCAAAAGCACTCTGAATGCAAAATTCATCTTGCCTAACTTCCGTCATTTACAAGCAAGTATCTAGTAGAAAATGAGTTCTAAAGATCTATTCCCAGATTGAACTGCGGACGCAGCACTCTAACAATTGAACCGCCCATTCAGTTTTCCTTATAGTTGTCARTGATTTCTATATCAGCCCATTCTCTCTATTACCAGTGTTCGCACTCTTTCAAAGGAAGGCATTAGCATATTCAAAGCATCTCCTTCTATTATTCTGTAAGATGACCTTAACAAAACCTACAATCCTAAATATGAAGCAATGACTGAAAGAGCACATTGAATAACTAAGAATAATAGCAAGAGATTCTACATATACTTTTACGCACTGTTTAGAGCTACTTTGTTGCCTTCAAATGTTTGGTTCCTAACAGTACAATAGGTCTGATTCTCTTCTGTTGATGGTTTTACATTGATAAACAATAACGGAATACAATTGCTGATTCACTGACTGTGAGTGAGAAGAAAGTACACGTTCTGTATATTTAAAACAGGAGAAATCTTTTCATTTGAAAGGCTAAAATGAGTCTCCTATTTGACATGATTTATAGCTATGAGGGTAGGTCTGATAACCACCCAAGTTCAGACTATAGCTCCTAGAATGGGTAGATTACTATCTTCTTTTATTAAATTCATGCATGGCTTGCTATTGAAGCTTTATATTAAAAGGAAAACAAATACTGTATAGCTGTATCCTGCTATCAATTCAATGAATAGACTTCCCACCACGACTGATCAATGGGGAATTTGGTGTGAAATCAATGGCCAGCTCTGGCCCATAACAGTCAGTTCTCCTGAGAACAGTATATCCATGTTAATGTCACATTCAAATTAGAGCAAATTCCTATTACCCTGAAAATTACTGAACCCTTTACTGTTGATTTAAGGTGGGGTGGTTGTGGGGGTGAGGCCCTGACACTAGAGTTTACAAGGCTGTTATTCTCTTTATCCTTAAAGGTATGACAACTTTGGTTTTGCAGATTTGACAGGGAGCTGAAAACAGCTGCATCACAAATCTGTTCCTCTATGAAGTCAGGAAAAGAAATAGGCTTACTACCCTGTTGGTAATGCTCCAGCATCTGCTTTACTTGCTGACTGTTTTAAAGGCTTTTCCTTTTTTAGATCCACGCATCTAACAACACCTTTGCTAATTTAAGCTTTTTATTAGGTGTTGTGGAGGTACTTACATTTACATGTCAGTATCTGTTTCATTTCTTTTCTGAATCCATGCAGCCAGCCTGAATAGGGACAGTGATACCAGATGCAGATTTTCAGCCCTCCATATGTTTTGACACGTTGCATCAGTGCTGGATCCATTGCATCATTCTCTAGCCTGGAGTTCATTCCCTGTTTGGGAGGAGTGGATCAGAAATGTCCTTGCAGATAGGACTGCAGAGGAGCAACTAATAGTTGGCTGGAACATCTCCTGCGCATCTTCTGTTTTGGGTGACACCTTAGACAGACTTGAACAGACATAATTCTTGAGACTGTAACAGTACAGGTAGCAGAGATATTGGAAAAAGGCTGGCATTGCATCTGACATATCAACCCTGAAACTTGGCCTTCTAGGCCTTTGGTTATGTTCTTAAACAGATTTCTTAGGCCCCTGAAATTCACTAATTCGATGTGTGTGTGGCCATTCCTTTATTTCCTAGCACGTTGGTGTTCAAAGCACTGTTGTGTGGACTGAGTTGATTACCGCCCTGTAGATTTTAAATGCTGTGCATTAGAACGTATTTAAACAGTAGCAATCGCAGGACTGTGTTCAGTGACTCGGAAATATAAAATCTTCATGGGAGAAAACACRGAGAGAAACACAATGTTAAACTACTGCCCTGAGGCTATTGAAAATGACTAAGAATGAGCTTTAATGCCAAAGCTTGAAATCCTGGAGGTATTATTGCATATTCCAGGTAACTTTATTAACTCTGGATGCCTGTGAAAGAGATGCAGAACAACAGAGACAGCAGTGAATTTTTAATTACCACAATTATTTCAAAGTAACAGCCAATATTCAATATATTTCACTTTTTCTTTAGCAGTGCAAGCCTAAAGAACCTCTCCAGCAGGTTCTCCACCTGTTTCTTTCCCTGTTTCTTGACATGTAAATATGGAGACTTAGGAAGGATGTGGGGTTACGTTGCTTTAGTGTGTCTCTGCTTACCCCTGGATGCAGAAGTGGTAGGGACAAAAAGAGAGGGTTAAGGCAAAAGATAGCCGAGAAAAAGGGAAGCAGAAATGCTGAATAGAGAGTAGGTTTTGAGTGAAGAAAAACCCCAAACAAYAGAAGGGACAACAGTGAAGTGGCCAGAGGAAAATACAGTGCAGGTTTCTAATGCGTATGGCCTTGGGTGTAGAAAAAGCATACAATGAGATGTCCAGTGCCTTTGACATCCCCCATCCACACCACATGCTCTGTGCCGCAGTTTCCCACTAATGAGCCCCATTTTAGGTTGCAATAGGTAGATCCATTCAAAGCCTCATGCTTGATTAGTCAGTCGCCTTTGACACTGTCGATCATGAGGTACTGCTGACCTGATGGTGTGGCTGTGGAAAATAATAGGCAGCTGCTCCTCCCCTTCCTCAAGGTCCCTGACATGAAAAATCCCAAAGGACTCATCACTCTTATTTGACATCCGTGCTTAACAATTAAGGGATACTGCGAGGGCAAGGGACATGGCAATGGAAGGGGCCTCTTCAGTCATGAAGTCTAGTCCTTTGCTATGGCAGACCACCTCCTTGTGTTATTCCTCTCACAAGCTGATCAAGGACTGGCTTAAAACTACTTGTTTTTCCCCCTCTTGCTTCAAACAGAAAAGTCTTCCAGAATCAAACTCTTCTGAAAATTAGCAAGTCCAGCCTGAGGATATTTCTGGTTAGTCTCTGCTCATTAGTTCTTGTGACAACATTTTCCTTTAGCTTAATTACCTCATCTTCCTCCTCTGACATTTACCCCACTAATATGTTTATAGAGAACAAATTATCTCTCCTTGCAGGCTTGTTTGGCTAGGCTGACCAACCTATACTTTTTTAGTTTCATCTAATTTAGACTCTCTATTCCTTGATATTTCCATTTAAGTTAAATTTGTTTGACTAGGGTTGAGGAGAACTAGTATCCTAGTTAAGGTCTCCCCAGTGCCTCGCATGGTGATACTGCATTTTCCAGCCTTTATACAGGGCTTCATATGCCTTATCACGCTGGTGGCTGATATGGTAATCCTCAGTCCCAGTCAGACCTCAGGTGCTCCATTTTTTAATTTCTATATTTTTTCTTTGTTATTAGGACTAACAAGAATAGTTTGTTTTCAGTTTCATTTCTAGCTCTGACTCAGAGTGACTTTGGCAGTTATCACTTCCTTTCTAGCAAGACATTTTGATTTCTAAGACTACTCCTCATATGCCTTTTTAGTTGATATTTAAGAACATAATAAATGGGTCCAAGCTGCAGTCCATCTAGCCCAGGGCTGTGTCTCCAGCAGCAGAGGTCAGAGATGCTGCTTAGGGGGAGCCTGACTGCTTTCTGCAGTCTGCCCCCCTCCTACCCCAACATCCAGATTGGTTGTGTTATGGGTGTTAGAAGGTACATCCCAAATCTCCAAATTCTTGCGCTTGCCTGTTTAATTGGTTTCACTAACTCTTTCCCCTTTTCTTGCAATGTTAAACCTTTGGAAAATGAGATCTTACAGGCCCTATTTGGTCTAACTTTCCATTATCTTAAGCTGAATTATATTATAGTTACTCATGCCAGCATTACCCACTTTTGTTATTTCCAGAGGAGAAAGCATTCCTGGGGCCCTGTGCTTGTTCTCTGGTGATTAGTTGATGCATTTTGTTGCTTTTACAATTTAACACTAAATTGCTGTCTGAGCAAAGATAAGAAGTGCTACAGACAAGTTCAGAGTAAGAGAATGCATGTCAGAGTACAAGTATTAGAGCCCAAGAATAAAAAGAGTATACGAAATGTGAAGAGCCCTTCACAACAAGCCCTAAATTCTGGAATAGCCAAGGACAATCAGAAAGCAGTCTTCCTATGGGGCACTGTTGACTTCATCCTGCAGAGTAGATTCTTGTTCAGGCATAAAAGAGGTATATTCCCAAACACCATCTCTCTTTACTTCCATCAACATTGGTTCTCACTTGTGTCTTTCCCTTCCCCAGCTCTTGCTCCTTCTTTTGCTTCTTCTTCCATCCCCACAGCCTTTACCAGCAACATGAATTCCTGTCAGCATCATTGTTTTCCTACTGCCTCTAATTCCCAGATGGAGGTAGAGCCATTCCCATGTTTGGGAGATCTCTGTATACCTTTTTGCCTGTTTAGCAAATACTTTTGATACATCATTAAGCAAAAGAAAGGCCAGCATGGTGTTAGCTATGCCTCAAAGGTAGTTTCCCTGTGGGTAAGGACTGAATCCAAGCAGAATACTTGCCATTCTTTCATGAATTGTGCAGGCAATTCTATATGATCTGGTCTGTACTATCCTGTTTCTTGTGAACAGGTGAACTGAATTTAAATCCATGTGAGGAAGGCCTTGCAGGAGTGGCCCTCAGGGCTCAGTTCAGTCTTTGATTACATGAAGCAGGTTTTATTCACTCTGAGTTGGAATAACATGCCTGTAACTGAGTTCAAAATTAAGCTCCTTGTTTGCGTGCAAATTATGCATTTTAGCAACAAGCTTTGCTAACAATGCAGAGGCAGAACAAAATGATGGAGGGAGCAGAGAGCCTATTCTTCCATCTCTTCAGCATTTCTTTAGAAAATGATTGTACGAGCCCTAGTCTTTGACCTCTGTGCTAAAGTGGCAATCTTTAATTACAATAAATTGGCTGTCATGAAGAAGGGTAAATCAGTCACTTAGTGTAACACGTTATCATCTTCCTGATATTTCACTATTAGGAGTCCATTTCTGCTAGATAGAATGATCACTAATTGTCCTTCTCATATACAAAAATCACAATAAAAGAATCTAATGATAATAATTTAAAACTGAAAGCTAAAACCCACAGGTGCAGCAAATTCAACCTACAAATTCTGTAAATTATTTCCAGGTTGCATTCCTTCCTGGAGTCAGTCCTCTAATGTCCCTGTATTTATGCCAGTGATGTAGGTTATGCTTTGGTAAGTCTTTGTTCCCTAGCACAAAAAGTTGTAATCTGCAAGCATAAGCCTTATTATTATAATGATGATCAATAGTGCCATTCCCCTGTCTACTTTTTTCAAATATAAAACTTATTTCCAGGCAGCTCTATATTAACCATAAAAATGTATTTTGGGATGACATACTTACTATGTAATGTCTTAGGACATGAATATTATTTGGTATTACTAGATTTGGGTTCTTATCACTTTAAATGTTTGGGAGGAGGGTTAGGGGGGAGACATTCTCTAAAAGAAACTGCTTATTTTCCTTGTATAYCTCCAACTGAAAAGTCTTTGAGATGCGCAATTATCATTTTGGTCCTTATGTGCATTTGGGCTGTCCACACTGGTGACTGGAGATTGAGGTAGGTACGTCTAGAGATGAAGCTGTGTCCTGCTGCTCCCTATTTCTCTGTATTCTTAGAGAAGAACCTGTCAYAGTCCTCAGTTTTTGTTTCTTTTGTTTTCTTGTCCCTGTCTTAGCCTTCCTAGTCTTTGCTTACTTTTGTCTTGAAGATATCTGCAGTCCCTTCTCTTCTTGGCCATCAATAACCAAACCTGTTAGGAGGAGTGGAAGAGAGAGGCAGCTGGAGGAGCTCCTTTGATAGAGGCTGCACAGCTGGATCTGCATTAATCCCCACTGCCCCTTCAGCTGTAGGCTCTAAGTACAAGGGAACTGAGAGAAAAGATTTGACTTCTCTGGAAGTCATTCTAGTAGCATCCAGATTCATTCCTGACTGCTTTTCTAGACAAAATGAGCATAGACATGTGCTTAAGAGCTTTGCTGAATTTGGGCTCATTTCATCTATGGCCAAGTAAAACAAATCAGGGCCAAAGAAAGAAGGATAATGGAAATCACAAAAATGTAAAGCTGGAAGGAACCTCAAGACATCTCCAACTTCTTACCTGAGACAGCACCAGAGATAGCCAGGTGGGTGTTGTCCTCYCCTTACATGGTGGGGTAGGCAGCTGAAGGAAAAGTTTAATGGGACTTGAAAAAAACACTGAAGTAAGCAACAGGACAAAGCCACTGAAAAAAAGGGAGGAGAATATTCTTCAAGATATACCATGGAAGGCAAGGAGAAGAAAATTGTGTCTAAGGGGAGAGGAGATGTTAAAACAATGGAAAAGCAGACATCTGTGTTGAATCAAAACTTGAAGAAACTATGCATAAGGAGTTGATTCTCTGTTGCTGCAAGAAGTTATTGAGGAGAAGCTGGAGTTTAGAAGAATGGCCATCACCCTTACCCTCAGGGGAAGATGCTAGGACAGGCAAAGCAGAAAATATTTTCTGTATACTTTCACAGCAGAGCTGGTTGCTCTTATTTCATTAACTGAAATAGCTTTTGCAATTTTAGGGTTTTGCTTACTTTTTATAATCATAAATTTAAAAACAAAAGAAATCATTAGTACTGAGCTTCAGTAGGTCAAGGACCTTCTGCTAATACTGTTTCATGTGGTTTCTTGCCAAGTATCTCAAACTAAAGGCCAGAGACTTTGTTAATGTAGACAACTGGCGTTATATCCATTTTCTTGGAGTTATGCTGGTTTATACCAAATGGGGCACTGCTAAGCTTTGCATATGGATATTGCAGGTCAGCCCCAAAAATCTAAAGACCACTGTGGTTTTTGTGTTTTCTAAGAGTGTGTTGTTATTGTTTCAATAGAGTGGAACTTACAAAATAATTCCCCTGTGCAGTATTCTGAATTAGTGTAAAGAATTTAATATTTTGCTTGAAAGCTGTATGAATGAGGAACATACTTAAAGCCATTTTCTCTTGTGGATTCTCTAGTGTTTAGTGAAGGTTTAATTCCTACTTCTGTCCTTAATTCTGTGGGATCATAAATGGTATATTTTTTCTTTACCTGGTTACCTGTAGTCATCATACCTATAGAAGCAAAATGTCTTCGAGATCACTACCCTGCAGGCAAATGTGTTGAAACTGTCTGGTAGGTTCTGTGTGGGGAAAAGTTAGGCAAACTTAAGCACACAGATGCAGATGGCATAATTAAATAAGCCTCCATTCTTTAGGAAACCAGGCTGAAATAATTTCATTATGTTATATACCCCATCTCTGTTTTAAATGATTTTTCTATAGTGCCCTTTGCACTTTACTGTCACCTCTGTATTAGGGGTGACAAAAAATCTCTCCTTATCAGAACACTTTTGCAATTTTTTCCTGTGATGGAAACACGATTTTCTTGCTCAGGATGTAGGTATAGTTGGATAGACTGTAGAAAGGTAGTGATGCCTAGTGGTAACCGAGCACACAGAGCAGTGCAAACTGCTATCTGACTTGTATCAATTGCAAATATGCCAATGCTGAGGACAGGGCTGGGAACAGTGTGTGTGTTCCACAGTATAAACAAAAGGGTATTGTGGAATAATTTATAAAATAGCTCTTGAATAGGCAGGGCACAGCCATGAAGAGGACAGCCTCTTTTGTGGTGATATGGAGCGTGCACTGCAGCAAGTGCCACTAATGTGGGGTATATGTGGAGAGAAGGGGAGGAGAAGAGAATTGAGCCAGGCTCCTTCATATAGCCCAGTAAATCTCACACTCGAGTGGATGCACAATACACCTGCTAATAATATTCTCTTGAGACTATTTATTGTAAGGACCTACTGTGCAGAGGCAGTAGAGTACGCAGACTCCAAACAGCATTTATTTTTTAACTGTGCATTACTCTACTACATCAAGACTCAGTGGAAGAAAGGACTTTAGCAGCCACTGGTGCTGCTCAGAGCCTTTATTCTCTGTCCTGCCAATGGCATGTATTTTCTAAGATTGCCTCAAATACTTCTACTGGTATTGTTTCCCCTTTCTTTAAAAGCCAAGGCCAAGTAAATGCCCAGAAGCTGCTCTTGAAACCCAAAGATACTTAGGGTGAAATTCATTTTAGTGTGCCCTGAAATCATGTGAAGGAAGTAACTATTCAGCAGCACTAGAAACCTGTGCAGAGGTTTCCACTGGATTCTTTCCTTGTCCTGAAGATACATTATTGCCAGGCATTTGTGGATTTTAAATCAGACCATTCAAGTTACTTTAATGTAGTTTGATGTGTGTTAATAATGTATATATGCCTAATTCAATGGGAACAGTACCATATCTAAGCTTGGAGAATATTAAATATGTGCGTGTTATTAATTTCTGGTGTATGGGAACAAAGAACTATCTATTTTTCTGTTTTTTTTTTTAAACATATGCCTGATATTCCACCTCTCTCAGTTCATTTCCTAACCTGTGTCTTAGGGATTTCAGTCCTTCTCTATTCCATTTCATATTGAATTTATTATTTCCCCTGTTGTGAAGCGCTCTGATGTTTTTGTTTTTTGTTCTGACTAAAACCAAGGCACTTCAGTAAAGCCACAGCTTTACTGTTGGCAAAATGCCAAAGTTATCTAGCCTGTAACTACAACCTAAATAAAGCCCAAGTCTTCCAACAGCTTACAATGAACCCTTTGTTTCTAACTAGGTTTGTTTTCTGCTTCTTAATATTCCAAACAATTCCAATTTATGTTAACTTCTCCTACGTTTGAACACCATATTTAGTGCACCAAAGATTAGCCGAAGTCAACATGCTGGTTAAGAAGCTTTGACCAGATATCAACTGCTCTAAACTGGTATAGCTGTAATGGGTTTGACTTACAGCTGCTGAGGATCTGCATTTTTGGATCCAGAAATGGAAGGGAAAAAAGAAATACCTGAAAGAAAACTGTTTTCTTTAAAGACTCAGCAGATTTTGCCATAGGTAGCACCACACAGGTACAGTGTGTTTCTAGGGAAACCTCTCTGAACAACCGCTATTCTGATGGCAGTTTAAGAGTAGGGGCAGGATTCTGAGTGCTTTGCAGATGACACTGGGTGGGTTTCACTTCATCTGTCTCTGGCCGTTTCAGCCTTAGACATCCAGGGTGGGACTGTTGCCTAGACAAGAGTATCTGCTTTTATTTTAGTTGCCTGCAGCATCCCATGTTGCAGCTGCCATTCCAGAAGGGTGCTGTGTCACTTTGGTTGGCTGTGATGGGTAGCTCAGATAGATACCCCAGGAAGTCTTGATAGCACTGTACAGTTGTGGCACCTGAATCCCACCCCAGGCTAAGCTAGCTGTCCAAGACTGCATCTGTGGCCAGCGGAGTGGTAGACAAGCATGTCCAGAGGTTAGCTGGATAAAATAAGTGATTTGAGTCATTACTGGCATAGGCCTGTTTTCTTTCATTACCAGGAGCACGGATGATCTGCTTAGCAGTGCTTTACTTTCAGACAACTAAGGTTGGGTGAGATAGAATACGTGCCGCATGTAAGATGGGTCCAGTCTACTGAGACGTTTGCTACTGGTTCTCAGTCATGAAGTCACGGAGGTCTGATTTTATTCTTACTGGTTATCTGTGAGTCTCAATGGGAACTGAAACAGGTCTGGTATGTGTTGCAGGAAGTATTTAGCACTTTACTGAATCAGGCTCAAATGGATTTAGATTTATTATGTTAAACCTAAATGTTTCAAGTGGGGAAGGACCAGTGGAGAGGGTTTGTTACGGAATTATGGAAATAGCAGTCTAAACTCACCATCAGGTATGCTCATGAACCCTCTCAAGAGGAAGAGTTTGGCCATGATTGGACCTTATTGCAGACTCGTTTACATTTAGCTATAGCCTGTAAAGTGATCCATCTCATCTCTGCCTAGCTGTGTGGCTGTGGCTGAAGAGGCTTGGATGCAACAGTGCAGGTTACTGTATTTGGTACCAAAGGTGTAGCTTCTTCTTTGACATGCAGTCCTTCTTGCTCATAGGCACTTCTAACAAACGTAAATTAAAAAGCCTGCCTCTTCAAGCAGAATGTGCTGTGCATAAAATGCATTTGCCAAATACTTTCAGCACTGCAATAATCCATTTCATGATTTAAAAGCCTTGTAAACATGTCAAAATGGTTGGTTGGTTCTACCATCTTTGTGCCATCTATTGCACTGAATAAATAAAGGGAAATGCAATTTATTCAGTGCTTTCAAAGCTCAACATTTCTCTCACTGATGTGTGACAACTATTATCATATTTATTGTCGGCATTACACTCCTAAGCATGCAGGTGATGCGTTGTGAGTATTTCATACTGATAAAGCCATCAATAACTTCCTACTGGACCTTATTTGCTCAGTTGAATCTGCACAGCTGGCTGGGATATTGGGAAGTTACTGATGAGAGATTCAAAAAAACAACAAAAAAGATAAACCAGGAAAGGTCATGTTGACTGTTGGACTATATTTTTAGCTTTAAAAAAATAAACAAATAAAAAGTTTGGTGGGGCTAGCTAAAGTCAAAGCTTGCAAGTCCTCTGTCTTTTCTGCAGTGTGGGAATTCAGCAGCCTCTGGAAAGGTGACAAGATCAGACCACAGACAGCACTGTGTCATTCCAAATAGGCTGCAAAAATTTCTTGCAGCAGCTAATACAAACCATTTCCCACCTAATCATTCTGACATATTTATATTTTCAAAGACAGCAATGAAATGAAAATAAAATTAAAAGGGACCTCTCTGAAAGGGTATACTGCAGTGGAGGAAGCAGCTCTGTGAAGTCCCAGGGGCTTACTAAGTCGCTGGTCTATGAGACACTGAGGAAGAAGCTCAGCTTTTGCAGTCTGTCAGTTTTATGTTGATGTTTGTACAAGATCTTTGATCTCTTATTTATACATATTTCTCCAGGACAGGGGAGGAAGCAGAAATAAAAATTCTGTTTATATAAATCTTTCTATACCCCAGAGGTCAAGAACAACAGCATTTCAAATAAAGTGGAGGAATTTATCTTTGCCTCTTAGTTTGCAGGAGAGATGCATATTTTAGATCATGGCTCCAGACGAGGCCCAAGAGTACCAATATATGGCTAAACTTGTCTTGTAGGTAACATTGCTGTAATTTCTCTGGGTGAGCTTGTGTCTGTGTGACATCTTGTGTATATGTGACACTGGGCCATGTTTTGGATTGTCTCTACAGTCCCCTGGTAGCCTTGGCTGCCTTCAAGAAGTTCTTCCTGTTGGAAGTAAGGACGTGAGCTCATGAACCATAGGTATGGTGTTTTAAACTAGATCTTAAATGGGCAGTTTAGGTTCATCATTACTGCAGTCATTGAAGCCAATCTGCAGATGGGATTAAGATTAGTTGCAGTAAAGAGGTCTGTAAGCCTCAAAAATTCTTCAGAAATTTAATTGCCCTCAGAAAATAATTTTATTACACTGGAGACTAACTTCAGTTGGTGCCAGATGTTTCAACAGTCTCATTTTAACCATAAATATTAATAAGTAGCCAAGCAGTAAAAAATTAACGAAATTGTCTCTTTCCTATTTGAGCCCAACTTGACTTGTGCTCCTGATATGTCTTGCAAGTTGTCTGACTTTGGTAATTTTGACTGGGCAGGGTCTATGTTATAGACAAAACCTAGCAAGCAGCAAATAGCTCTGTGGAACAGAACAATCCATAAGATTGTTCATCTTTTTAAACATTACCTGAAACTCCAAATGCAGATTCTGGAGAACTTTTGAAATAGATAAATACAATAATACAAATGGCTTTATTTATGAGATACTTGTAGAACTTGGGGAGGTGCTTGGGAAGTGGGCTTTTATTAGTATCTTTTTCATTTTGCTCTAYGAAATGTCTGTATTGGTGTGTATTAACATTTTTTTTCAATAGTATCATATCTTTCCCCAAATTTTGATTTGAAATGTTGCTTTTTTGGAAGTTAACAAACAGAGTTAATTTTTCTAACAAAGGCCCTCGATTTTTATTTTTTGTTTGAAAAATGGATGTGTTAGTAAGTTTCCATTTGTTTCAAAAATCTTTTTTTTTTTAAATTCAAAAACCGAGAAATATTTTCATGTAAAATTTTTAAGGCTGCTTAGCTCTTAGTGAAAATAGCTTGTGGGAATAAGACAGTATTCAATCCAAACAGTTATGGTCACATGATGATAACTGAAGTGTCACGTATACAAATATATAATAATTAGCAATTAATACAGTGAAAAATTGGCAATTAAAACAAAATGGACTAGCAATGCTGAAGACCATAAAAAGACCCCATCACATGATGACATAATGTCTTTGTTTTTAGAYGGTAAAATAAACCATGAAGAGCATATTTCTATCATTCATGTGAAATCAAGTAGGTTAATCATTTATGATTTTTATGCTTCAAAGCTTAAGTGTGCTACATGCTGTAGGGAGATCTAAACCATTATTCTAAAGTCCAATGTAGCATGTATGCTCCCTGCTGCTGCAGAGTCAGCCTCATCAAATTGAGCTTTGTCTAAAAGATATTTTAAATATATTATGGGATGAAAGGTGCTGCTTCATTATGCAAAACCAGCATAAGAATGCTGCTTAGCAAAGGTACACAGTTTTTAGTATTCATTTCCTCTGAGAACTCAGATAATCAAACTATATGTATACAGAGGCGTGATGCAAACCATGTATTCCAGATGAGATGTCACTAAGGTTCTCTGAGGATGAAACATGAAGCAACGCTAAACATTTCCACTCGGATTGCTCATCTGAAGCAACCACTATCTATTAAATACACTTTTGTGCCTAGCTGGGTAGCAAGACCAGGAAAAGATTTCACAAAGGAGGAGGAGAAAAATGTAAAACATATTAATATACCAAACTTAAAAGGCCAGGTGGAATAAATGGAGTTGGAAATATGGGAAGATAGAATAATGAGGACAGAAGTTCCTGTATTTAGCTTGAGAATTTAATAGAGTTTCCTTCACTGAGCTGACAGCCAGGAATTGCCTGTAGGTGAGCGTTTGGTTGTGGCTCAAACGGAGTCAAGCAATGTCCCCACGTGATGTAGCTCATGCTCCACTGAGTGGGGACATCTCCTCTGTCTGATCACATCGGCATAAATGGGACCTGAATTATTCCTGACCAATGCCGGTCTAGCATTTTATTAATCTTACCTGGTGGAAATTCTGTGGCTTTTGGGAAAAGTATCCTGTGCTCAGTCTTCCCTTCTGACAGAAATTCCTATTGATTTGGCTAAGGTGCGATGCATGCATTATGAAGAGTTGAATCCTCCATCAGACCCATGTTCCTTACAGCTACCAGCAAATGAAAAGGGCTTTTGCTGGGGTAGAGGGGCAAGGGGGTGGAGAGAGGGAGAGGATGGAGTCAAGCATAAAAGAATTGAAATGCCATGTAAAACCAGGCAGATAGCATTCTTTTTAGGGTTACCTCTGGAGCAAGCTATATCTGGAATGCAACTGCATACACTGACATACACATTCCATAAATAATAATGGATCTTAAAAATGTAATTTTCTATCAGGAGTTCGCATGCTTGCGAAAGCTCATAAATAACGGGTGTTTATTCCCCTCCACACGGCACTTTTGCAGTAGCTGATAATGGCTGAGTAAATGGTGGATGGGATGAATTCCTCCACTGATTTCAAATAAACCTTATGAGTTGGAGCAATAAAGAATGTTAAACAGTGTGCACAAAATAATGTGCTGTTAGATATTGTATATGCTGCTTCAGTAAACACTAAAGCATTTTAATCTTGGTTCCAACAAAGTAAACAGCAAGATAATAATCTAAGGAAGAATGCTGTTCTTTAAAACTCTTTCAAATGCTTGTGCATACTGTTACCCTTGTGTGCTTGTGACTGCTGGCAGATGCTTTTGTCACTTTATTTCTGTATCATTGCAGTGAAATTGGTCTGAAGTTCAGATGAACATATTCATTTGTGCTGATATGTATTAGTGTAACTTAAATCCAGGGTGAGTGCAGTTGCGAGCAGAGCTGATAGCACACTTAGGTCCTGTCCTGAACAAGCAATAAAAGAGAGGTTCAAGTCAGCAGCTGGTGGAAATTCTTGTAGTGCCACTAAGGTCACTTGTTTTAAAAGACCCCCCCAAAGCAAAAGTATGCTTGCACACAGAGCCCATAAGCAAAAGCACTCCAGAGCAGCAACAGACCATAGCAATTAGCCTGAAAAACCAATGCCCACCTTAAATGGCTGTGTCCCTATCAGTCAGAACACAGAATAATTAAAATAACTGAGAAATCATGCTGGTAATTGAGACAGGTTTAGGTTCACCCAGCTCCAGAGCTTCAATGTCAAAGCAGCAGTATGTGCTCTAGCTCCTGGTACACCCTTTCACAAAACCATTGATGGGAAAACTCAGGGCCAGATCTCCACCAGCGGCAAACTGCCATCTCTTGAGCAAGGCCAGGTCAGGTGTTGGCTGTTGGGATGGCAGAGCATCACGCTGAGGAGAAAGAGCAGAGAAGGAGTCTCCTGGTTCCTTAGTTCATTTTCAGGAGGTTTTCCCTTACAGCTGTCCCCTTCCCATTCTCCCTGTGCTGCACATACTGGAGTAACCCCCAAGCGCCTGGGTTTCTCTTCCCTAATACTCACAGTGTGAGTGTGATGTGAGCAACCCTCTCTCTCCTCCTCTCGCATGAGACTAGAGGCCTCTGAATATCATGCTGCTGCATTGCTCTATGGATAAGTTGAACCTATTTGGCACTGTACCAGAGAAAAGGTTGCAGGGAATAGGACTCTCTATTCTTCAGTCCTTAGCTGATGAAAATGAAGACTGAGATCCAACTAGGCCAACAAAATGATGCAGTGACCCCATAGTCCAGAAGGCAAAATCTACCTCAGCGCATACATTTCAGACTGTAAAATGCTCTGGGTGGCTCAAGGCAGCTTTGCCATGTTCAGTAACTTACAGCTGAGTAGCTAAGCTTCAAACTCTCACCCGTGCCCTGCTGCACTCTAGATACAGGCAGAGCAGCAGCCAGAGCATGTCTGCATCCCCAGAAGGGGGATCATCTCCACTGATGGCTCTGTACTGAGCAAGGAATGTGTCCTGTACACAGAAAGTTAAATGGAAACCATTCAGAACAAGAACCATGAATGAAGTTTTTTGCTCAAAGAAAAGCTACCACATCCTATACTGTCAGAGGTAGGAAGAAAAAGGGGGAGTCGAAGGTGTTTAAGCTATTAAGTGCTGCTGGCTCTGAAGGCTGTAATACTTAAAATTTTAATGGAGCAGTGACAATATTAGCCATGTAATATGACATAAAGTTCAAAGAATTGAGAATGTTTTCTGGGTCTTTGCCATTCTCATTAACAAAAGTTCTTGAAGGTGCTTGTGTTAATAAAGTGGAAGTACTGATAGACACATGAGGCTAATGAGCACGGTCTATCCACTAAAGCGAATGAACCAAAACTCCTGCAGAGTGAGAAGTCGTCATAAATCCATTAACCTCCAAACAAAGTGGAATGCTCGAAAGTGTTAGAGTAAGCTGAGGTGCAGTGTGAAAGGCCATCCTGAAAATATGTAGGACAAGTCCTCCTCTATGAAATCAGAGCTCTAGCACTTCATGGAGTTTATTGCAGATTCATAGCTCAACTGGGCTTTACAACAGCATGGTTTGGCAGTGGATTTGAAAATAACTTGAAAAGCAAATATGTGAGCTTTGTGTGGCACACTACTGAGCAAATGCAGTGACCCACTGTGATGTGCGTTGAAATCTATTCCCCTTTTTGATTTCATTATGCTGTGGTGATGCAGCATGTTCCTGGGCCTGAATTGTGCAATGGCCCCTCATTCCCTGAAGTGGTGAAGGGTTGCCCCCTATAGGGAAGGAAAAATATAATTCAACCACCTTCTCTGTCTACATCAGGTTTCTTCTGCTGCTTTCTGGGTGGAGTCTGGAGAGGCTGAGCCTGGGAGTCTCTGAAGCAGCCTATTCTAGGACCATGTTTTGTAGGATCAGTCAGGGAATGAAAACAGAGGGAACAGCCAGTGAAAAATGATTTCAATGCCCTAGTTTTTTTTTTTCTGGTCATCCATAATAAATGAACAACTTTTTATTTATTTAAAGTACATGATAAATTCGTAGATTGAAGATGTTTGTGAAAGTGGCATAATACCTTCAGTTTGAATAGCTGGGAACATGACTTTACAGAAATTTGGACCTTGAATTTAAGTGTCAAGTATGATAACAAAGACTTGGTTTCAACATCTGCAATGCTATATCTTCCCTTAAAGGAGTCTGTCTCTAAGGAACGGTCTTTGCAGTTCAACTATCCCTATTCCTTTTTGCAGGATATTTGGCTAGAAAAGAGTTTAAATGATCCACTTTCATGATAGCTTTTTGTGCAAAGCCAGTTTGCAGGAGCAATGTCTTCTTAATTCCCAACAGTAAGGTGACCCTAAGTGTTTTAACCACATTCATGTGTTGCCAGCAAGTTTTATGCTATTGATACAGATGGTATGGATAAGACCCTCTTTATCCTTTCTTTAGAACTAAAACCTGTGCTGGTATCCACAGTGTTTAAATAGTCTGGTTTTAATAGAAACATGAAAACGCCATATGGAGCCAGACAACCATTTCCTTCCTTCAGTGTGTTTGGTGAGTTTGAGTTTACTTTAACATGACATCTTATAAATCATGTATCATGTAGTGACCATATAAGGTTACCTTTTATTGAAAGGATATTGGTGTTGAGAGCTTGCTATGCTTGTGTATTTATTAAGGAAATGAAAGATCTCTAGAACATATGATACACCTTGTGTTGCTGAACATTATTAGTTTACCAACAGAAAAGTGTTTCTTTCTCTCGTCCCCCTGAGCCTACAAGATAAAATATTGAAATAAAATTTGCCCTTGGATTAGAGACTAATACTGTGTACATCCTGTTGGAGTCACAGACTATTTGACAGTATGTTTTGAAATCACTCCCAGGTTCATGTTTTATGCAGGAAGGAAACATACCTGTGGAGAGAGCCTCAGGCAGTGGTAATTAAAATATGACTGTGTGCCACATGACCTTAAGGCATATTACTGCTTCAACCCTTCACCTTGCAGTTGTTAAAATACTGGGCTTGGCTTATTAACAGAGCACCATCTCAATGTAAGAAATGTGCTGGGGGAAACAGGTCTATCGTCTTCTCCTTTGTAGGAAGGAAGCAGTAAGCAATAGCTCAAGTTAGTTCTGTGACAATGTAATATCTGCCCATTTTCTGCTGTGGCAGCTGCAGAATGCCTAAAGCAGGTGGTACAGCATAATGAATCTATCAGTTTTGCAGAGAAAGCACAAATACAAAGGTAGTGACAGAATAGAAACATCAGAGTATAGGTTCCCATGCACCCAGTCTCCTAGTCCCTGATTTTTTTCTGAGCTCTCAAAATAGTCAGACCTGAAAGATGTGTCCCTGATTTTTTTTTTCCAACATGTGATGGGCTGTTAACCAGAGACATCTACTAACTGTTTCAGGAAGAAAATCCTGGTTGTCTCCTGGGAGAACCTGCTGCCTTGCAGGGAGAAGGGCTACTTTCATGTGTGACCCTCTTACCACCCATGAAACCATTTAGATACAGATTTCTCARCCTGTATCTCATCTGGGTATGTAATGTAAAGTGACAAGGCTTTTGCAGTTTGTTGGGATTGACAATACTATGACAGCAATACTCGATTTCCTCAAGCTGCGCTTTAAGAAAACAGGATTTCCAAGCACTTCTCACAGGCACTAAAGTCACCACAGAAGGAGAGAAAAATGCCAACACAAATAAAAGACAGCATTTCCTTTTGGTATCACTTAGAATTGTTCTTCTCCAGAGCACTGTTATAGGTAAGTAATTGTTACAGCATCTCCTAATGCTCAGGAGGTAATAAATATGGTCTCTTTACAAATGAGGAAATAAAGGTTAGGAGAGTTCCCCAGCTACATATCCTAACCATATCAGAGCCCTATTTTCAGGCTTTGAGCCCAGACTTTTCAGAAGACCCAAATATGGCACTTACTGATTTGCAGAACTTGGCAGCCCCCACCAAGAGAGCTCTAGGCAGATTGTCCCAGGTTCCCCATGTGGCTTGATGGATGCTCATGAAGGACAGTCCCAAGAAAAAGCTGGGTGAAGCAGGAGTTGGTGTTGGTGGTGTTTCTGTAACTGGAATTTGTCTTGGTCTGTGGGATTTGCTCTGTGTTCCAGTGATGAGTGCTGAAGTGCCTCATGTGCATTGCAAAGATAGAACAGGTTTATTTATGAATGGACATGCCCTGGGGCAGTCCTGGTTTGGTTCCATGTATATACACACACTACATCCATAAAGAGTGTAAATAGACTTGACACAGCAGAAGAGTAACTAGAGACAAAAGTGGCAGCAGTATAAATAAATCATCTACCTCCACAGCCTCTCCATAGACAAATCCTTAATGTTTGCAGAGTCTGAGGCCAGCAAATGAAGGACATTCAGAAGTACAAAGCATGGTTAATGACCGTCTTACAAGTGCTGACTGTGCTTCCCTTACATTCCCTTTTGTTTGCTTTATGTTCTTTGTTTTCTTCCTATTTCATACAGGCTCATCCTTTTTCATTTCCAGTTGATTTCTTAGAAATAGCTGTGCTCTGTTTTATGTATTTTTGTTTAAAGTCATGTTTACTTCAAATGCAGAGGGACTTCAGGCATCCTTCATTTACTTCTGGCAAGGGACTTCAGGCATCTGGTTTGCTCTTGTCCCATGTACTGAACAGTCAGGAGCTTCATGGCATTGACTCAGTCCACTGAATGACCTACTTGAAGCTCACAGCTCATTCTGAGATTACTTTCCCCACCTGTCCTCACCTCACTCACCTTCTTTCCTGTCAATGACAAGACTTTCTTCACTTGGGCTGCACCTCACAAGGGCTGCAGCCTGTGCAATGGCTCTGTAGTTAGACACAGAGGAGCTAGAAGTACAGTGCAAAACAGTTCTTCTGTGGCATCCTTTGAACATCACTTCTCTGCCTATGGTGATTAAAGGTTTACCTTATTCTAGATGCATGAAGTGTGGACTTTCCCATGATTTCTGAGCTTTTATAGAGTCCCAATGGAAGCAATTTCAACAGACTATGTAAACAGCTAAATTTGCACAGGGAACCCCATCTTCTTAGCAGCTAATGAAATCCTATACTTTTGC
The DNA here is from genome assembly GCF_003343035.1 of Apteryx rowi. Taxonomy (NCBI): domain Eukaryota; kingdom Metazoa; phylum Chordata; class Aves; order Apterygiformes; family Apterygidae; genus Apteryx; species Apteryx rowi. The sequence goes on along the minus strand of NW_020450760.1, from coordinate 78,011 downwards.
ATCTGGGAAGTTACTAAGAGATTGCAAGTGTCATGCTTTTTAGTCTATGGTCCTATTGTGATTGTAGGCTTCATTTGGACTGAAAGCAAATCAAAGCATTTCCTGCAGAAGCTGAATGAAGTGATGTGGAGCTTCTTTAATCAATGTCATTTAGATAAGTTCATTAGAACCAGCATCCATTAGAGGGCAATGGCCAGAGGTTATAGTCCGGATCCATCATTAAGTCTGACCAGCCATACAGGTATGAAAAACAACACTGAGGCTTGCACAGTTATGTAGATTTACACCAGCTGAGGATCTAGCCTCCTTCTCTTCTAGCATTTAGCATAATTGCTACAGTTGAAACATAGTACTTAAAGTCTTTGAAGAGCAAAAATATCTGACAATCCATGTAGTGATGTAGGTCTCTATCAGATTTATTTAAGTCCATCATTTCAGTAGTATGATTTCCTGTTTGCTCCTGTGAGGTAGCCAGATCCCCATAGCCCTAGATAGAAGTCAAAGGGAAACAAAGTGTTAAACATGCAAAAATTGTTTCCCTCTTACTTCTCATATTCTAATACAGAAAAGGGTGGTGAAGAGAAGATTGAAAAATAAGAGCCAATCCTTAAAGCAGAGTTGTGATCAGTAGAGCATAAGAAGCAGTTCAGAGTAAATTTTATAGAATTATAGGCAAAAATTCCATTCAGATATGCCTCACAGATTAAACAGAAAACAAAAAAGCACACAATGGGCACAGTGTTATATTTTCCGAGGGAAAATATATTACCACAGCTTAAAATGACAAAATATCAGAAGGATTTTTGCTTCATGGTGTATTATTTTATATTAGAAAACTTTAAAAGTGCTTTGGGCTGAGTTCAGAAGGGAAATACTTGGGTTYATTATTTAATACCACCCTATATCCTGTGCTTGCATTGTCCTCTTGGGACTGCTCTGAGCAAATGTAGTTTGTGTGAACCCCATGAACTGCTTGGGGACAGGCTTTTACAGGGGTGGTTCATTCAGGCCTTATTTTACTTGGAAGCTCAAACTCGTTGAGGGAATTTTTGAGTTTCACTCTAGACAAAGAGTGGTTGGTGGCTTTCATGTTCCCCTCCATCAGGTTTTGCTCACCAAATGAGCAAAATAGGGCTCATCCCCCGATAACGTTATAGTTAACTGAAGCAAAAAAGAATAAAATGTACATGTTTATATGGAAATGTGTTATGGAAGCTGTATGGTGCTCGTGGCTTCCAACGTTTTATTTTCTGATAGTCAGGAGGAACCATAAACCATAAAAGAATGAATGAAGACCATAGAGGGCTGGCTAGGGCAGCTGTCTGAAAGGATGCACCAAGGAGCAGAGCTGCTCAGGAATGAGAATTCCCATTTCCTGGAAATTTATGGCTTTTCAAGATTAAGGTTCATCCTAAAATAGGGAAAATGTCAAAGTATCAGGATCTTTTATGAAAATTTGTATAAAATTTCTGTTTAAAAGTTGTCAAAATGAAGAACGTTGAGAGGAACAAAATGGTTTTGCTTCTGAGCGTTGATGTTGATGTAAAAACATCCCAAAAGAAATTAGGAGTTTTAGCTGGAAAGTTTCTCCTTCTCTCTGTTATACTTGTGGATACAGAATGGAAACCCCTCAGGGCTCCTCCTGCCAACTTATAGATAGGATGTTATCTGCTTTATATAAAATATGAATGTCTGACACTGACGTTTTGTGTTGTTTTCTGATGACTTGATGAAACTATACTGCATCTCATCTGCACTTTGTCTTCATTCTGGCGGTTGGGTATTTGAATGTTGTGGTGGGAAGCAGTCAGTAGAGGAATAGCACAAAAATAATTCAGTGAGTGCCCTTTAATAACAGACTGGAGTTGTCTTTGCTGCTCAAGACACATGAGGATTTGCAAAGAGACATTTTGGAGGCATACAGAGTTCAGAAGATTGACCTTACCTGTATTTCTGATGCAACCAATTTGTTTCTATAAACTACTTCTTCCAGAATATGAATCAAAGAATCTGCCAGTTTGCTGGAGTTACTTAACTATTAGAGGAGGCTTCTGGTGTATTCATCTTTGTGGCAATAAAGTCTCCTTAGGGAATGAAAGCAAATTTATGGCCTATTCCTACAACATGTTTAGTGTTTTCAGACCTAGCTTTGGGTCTAGGGGATTATTTTTCTTCCCTGCAATTTAATATATTAAGCATAGTTAGACTGTGGTATTCATAGAATCACGGGATTATAGAAAACAGGACTGGAAAGGGTCTCTGGAGGTCATCTAGTCCATTCCCACTCTAAGACAACATCAAGTTGTATGTATATCTTCTCTCAGTGAAGACGACTCCACAGCATCCCTAAAGAGTCTATTCCACTGTTTAACTACCTATACCCCTTGAAAACTTTTCCTGACGTCTAACCTAAAACTGTCTTGCTAAATTATAAATTATTTGTCTCTTGTCCTGTTCACCATGGTCACAGAGCAGGGACTATCCTGTTTCTCCTTGCAACAACCATTTACAGATTTGAAGACCACTGTTGTGTTTTGCCTTAGTCTTTTGCTCTCTGTGCAGGCCTAGCTCTTTTTCCTGGATCCCTAGATTAATATTCGTTCCATCTTCTCTATCCAGCTTGTGGCACATTCATTACCTGAAACTGCACTAAGATGTGAATTTTGTCAATTTGCCCTTGTCTTAATAATGATAGAAATAAAGCTGTAGATCTGTTTGCTCTTTGCCTGGAAAGAATGTGAACTTTAGGATGGAGTCTGTGATCCAATTCCAACCTCTTTTGCTTGACACATTTATCTTTCTCTCTCTCTCTCTCTTTTTTTTTAATAGGGAAATTTAACCAGGAAAATTGAAATTCCGTAGGCATAATTTGCTCTTTGAGTTCCAGCAGCAGCAGCAGCAGCCAGGTTTTGCCCTGTGGGGCACACTGTGTGCAATTCCCCCTTCTCATGGCTGGTGGGACTGAGAGAACTTCCTCAGCTGTCCTCTCTGGCAAAAGTTTCACTGTTGCACACTCCTGCTGGGAAAGTGCTGATGCTCTGTATACACTGACCAGTGGGGAGGAAAACCACTTGCTGGTGCTGGGGGATCCTGACAGTGCGGTTCCCAGAGCAGGCCTACCAGGGTGCTGGAAGGGGTTAGGAGGGGTCAGAAGGGAAGGAAGGGCAGATTAAGCCCTAAATCATTTCACTTTGTTTGAACTCAGCTAGAAATGAAATATGTGACATTTCACCTTTTTTTTTTTTAATGGTATAATAAGATACATAAAAGCTATAAGTCTTGTAAAAGCTCTTTGTTATTTATTTCTTTGCATTCAATAATCATCTCCTGTTAATTTTTTTTGCATGATGTGGCAGGCAGAATTGAGTGCCCTTCCCACTTCACCCCCTTTTTCCCCAGCTCTCCCCTTGGAGGGAGGCAGGCATGGTAGGTCCCTCACTGAAGAACATTCCTCCAGCCCCCAGCCAACTTCAAAGGCCACTTGCTGTGATCTAAGCGGTTAATACCAAAAACACCGTGCAGCCAATAAATCTCCACTAACTGGTCTTAATCAAGTCCAGAAATATTTTACCTTTTCTCTGCACAAGGAAAAAAATATAAAAAATAGAAAGAGGCAACAGAGAGATAGTATAATGTACAACTTTATCATTTCTTGGGGGATTCTATTTGGTGATACCTTATATACAAACTTTTTAATTGAACTCTCTGGTATGCACCCAGCATCAATTTCAAGGAGATGAGTGTCAAACCAATTACACATAATCCTTTTTGATAGGGCATATTAGGCTTTTTAAACACAAACACTCAAAGAAGAAGAAAAGTAAATAAAAAGATAATCCATGTGGGCTACTCCATAGCCAAGTGAAGAGAATGAAGGTTTCTCTCCACCACCTCTCCCTTACCCTCCCCAAACCCTCCCCCCAGATTACGCTCTGGATCAGGAAAGAGGCTGTGCTGCTTCCCTGAATGAGACACCCAGACTAACAAACCTGAGGGCTGATCCTGGCAGGAGCAAGGTTTAAGATGCGCTCCTAGACAAAGGGAGGGTATGGAGCATCCTACCCAGTGATGTTTCTGAAACTTTCCTTTATTTACTGGGAGTCATTAACCATTCCTTTGTTAGAACAAGCTGCCTGCGAAAGCAAGTTCAAGCAAATTCACTGCTGCATCCGGTATGTTTTACACAAGGGAACTACAGCTGTTTGTGCAGATGCTTTTGTGCAAGCACTGAATTGCCACTATTAAACTTTAGCCAGCTGTCAAAATAGGAAGAAACTGAGTCCAATTCTTTTTAATTAATTTTTTTATTAGACTGTTTAATTGAAATAATTCCTGTACTTTTCTTGCTACTCTATATAAACTTTATCTTCCCATTCCTGCATTTCCCCAAGTTTTTCCTCCAAGGCTTTGCAGACTAGATGAAATAGAGCTAGTTCCATGTTCAGATGTTTGAGGTGTCCTATACACAGATTGCGAACAAGAATCTTGGAGACATATCAACCGCTCTGCTATTAGTTTTGCAAAAATTACCTTCCAGTACAGGAAACAAAATATGTTTTCTTGAAGTTTATGTTAAGCTGCAGGTTTGTATCTTCTAAAGGAAGCCAACAAGCTTCCTGGTTCTCTGTGGAAAAGTATGCCAGACAGTGGTTAGGACATAGATGGATTGTRATGAATGTTTTGGATGAGCATCAGAACCAAAAAGAATAAACGGGCCAGTACAATGGATGGTGGATTTGATATGTTTGCTGTTGCATTTTATTTCCCCATCCATGTTTAAGTGGGACACAGCAGCACTTCTCTGAATCAGCATCTTGTAGGCATGTAGAGGGTTTAAAGAAATGGAGCTAGTGTCTGAATCAGTCTCTGATATGCATTGATTTCATTAGCTGACTAGATGTTTGTCAGGGACTTTATGCACAGCCCCTTGCAGCTGGTAGGAGGTTTTCCATGGCATGAGAGGGCTTTTTTTGGATTGAGCCTTGGTGCATGATCTGCAAGGAATCATTTACTGGGGAGAAATATTGCCTCTTAATTTACAAGCAAGCTGCTGTGAGCAGATCACTATTTGAAAGTATTTGCTTACTCATGTTTTAAATACTCCTGGCCTGTAGATCACTTTTGAGGAGGTAACTGGATCACTGACATTGAGACCTCCTCTTCCAGTGAAGTCAGACACTAACTCCACCTGACAGCTAAGCTGGCCTCTCTACCATGGAGAATTGTACACAGGACTGCAGGCAGGATTGATGCTACTCCTTTCCCCTGTACTGGAGAGTATGCAATATGTCTGCAGTATAGGTGTATCTGACCCCGAGGCATTGGTGTGCAGTAGCTCAAGAGTGAGAAAAGAGGAACAGCCTATTAATTTGGCCACTGACTGAGGGTGCACATTTGCTCTCCTCCTCTTTCATCTGCTTGCTCCAGAGTCTATTGGAGTGAAAGCAATTTAACTGATTTTAGTCATCCTTGGTCTCGAGGCTGAAAATGACAGAGGGGACATGCTTCAAGTATGTAGTATCATGAATAGTTTTGGGAAAGTGAATGGAGAATAATTCTTTACTGTTTCTCTTAACAAGAATATTGGGGCCACTCACTGAAATGATCATGCAGAAGATTTAAAACAGGTAAAAGGAAGTTTGATTTTTGTTCCATATGTCACATAGTTAATTTGTGGATCCCTTTGCAATAGGACATTGAGGAGGATCAAAGGTACAGATAGATTAAAACAAAAAACCCAAAAAAGATTAGACAGAGTCATGTTGGGCAGATCTTTGGATGGGGTTGTGAACATGGTAGTCCAGATGCCATCTGGGCCTGTTCAGGGAGATGATAACCTACTGACTGCCGAAAGCTGTGAGGATGCAGTAGGGAATAGATCATCCTCAGTTTGCCTAGTCTTTTACTTGTTCCTTAGTCATTGGCTTGTGTCTGTCTGGCACAGGAGAGGAGCCCTCTCCCTGAATCATCCACTCTGCAGTACAGTTCTCACTGGATATGAATCACCAAATACATGAGCTCAACCTTCCCTTCCCCCAGGTAGTCCTGAGAGCAATTCATGAGCTTGTCTGAATGCTTACAGGAAGCCAGTGTTCCCTGGGCTAAAATGCATGGCCAAATTAAATCATTTGAAAATTGGAGTTAATGCTAATAAGAATTTTTTCGCAGACCTCATCATGTTCTGTTTCACATGCAAATCTCTCTCCTTAGCTCATGAAAAGCAGTTGTTTCTTTAACTCTCTTTTTGAATAGGTATGTTCTCTCATTTCCTGTATATCTGAAATACCTGACCACAGTTCCTTGTTACTATTAATGTAATGCTCATAATCATTATAATAACTGTCTTCTTCGTTTATACAGCACCATTAGCCAAGCCTTCCAGCCAGTCAAACGTGCCAGAGAAGGAATTAGGTCTTTTCATTAAGAGACTAACAAACTGAAGGCATGACAGGGCACAGTGTAATAACTAGAATATCAACAGACTTGGAAGTGAACAGGAAAGTAGTGTACGGTTATTAGTCCTTGGAGAGCTCATCCAAGGAGATTTTTTTCTGGAACTTCTCACAGGAAGACAGTGGGCATTTGAGAAACATACTTTTTGCCACAGAACAGTGTGTTTTGTGTGTGTGTGTGTGTTCTCAAAGTGCAAAGAGTAGCTAAATGCCCAGCTCCCCTGAATTTCAGTGGAAGTTAGATACCTAATTGGTCTTTGAACTGTTTTCAGACTGCCTCCTTGGGGATGTTGGGGGATGCGGCCACTGCTTTGGCAGGTAAGCACAGGAGCACATTAAACAATTATATTTATTTGTTTGGATTTTTATTAGTGCCCCAGGTAGTTTCAGTGTCCAGACATGATAGTACAGAAGCTTGGTTCAATGAACATGAATGTTTTTCTCTGATTTCATTCCCTGTTCAGGTTTGGATGACCTCTTTCTTTGCTTCTGTGTGACACCTTGTGTACTCTTTGGTCGTTCAATGATTGCAACACAGGCATTATACAAACATCCAAGTCTTGGCTATCTTCATAAAAAATTTCCATGCTGTTTTTTTACAATGCTTTAAGGCTATTTGCAAATTAAAGTCAGTAGAGAACGCAACAGGCTGCTTGCTCAGCAGTTAGCAGAGGGGAGCAGAGTGCCAGCTGCCTTTGTACCATCCACGGGCAATTCGCCTGCTCACAAAGACGTTTGCCCAAGGGCGTGATGGAGGCAGCCAGTACTTTTCCAGATTTCTTTGGTGGCTGAGTCTTTTCCTTCTCTGATGTTTGGCAACTCCAACAGAGCTGTTTTATGCTCTTTGGATGCATTTAACCAGGGGACAAGGGCTGTGAGCACATTTAAGAATGACACTAAGTAAATGTTTGAGGAGTCACATGGAGGTCAGAGCTCTCTTCTGCAAAGCTCTGCAGAGGTCAGCTCCTTGCATGTTAGCAATTCCTCTGAATCCTTCCCTTGTATTGCACCAAGGGCTTGGGACAGCTTCCGTCTGCTCTGCACAGAGGATCTGTTCCACCACATATGGAAATGACAGCAAGACCTTCGTCTTTCTTCCTTGCAGTGAGCCCTTAACACTCAGTGCTTCCCCTTGCCTTCCAGCACCCAGCTCTTTCCTGGAACTGCTGGCTTCTGGCCTTGCTCCCTGTCGGCATGTTGCCTTCCTGTGCTTTCTGACTAGCAAGAGCCAAAATTATTACTCAATCAAAATTCAGCAGGAGTTTTGCTGAATTATTGTAAACTCACTGGGGCAAGAGCTGTGCCTTCCTATTTATCAGTAAGATACCATGCATATTGATTGTGGCTGAGAGAAAACAAAAATGAATACATTCATATTGATTACATGTGTTCTTACTCACTGTGAGACTCACTGTACAGCCCTGGTAGATTTATAGTTTCCTTTTATGACTATTAGCAATAAATCCCTTTCTTTTCTTCTTTCTCTTTTTCTCTTTCTTTTCCTTTAAGTACGCTCATGTTCTGCAGAATGAATTTGAGTAAAGGGAGCGGACTGTGAAATAACTTGTGGGAAAGTCTGATGAACTGCCTTTAATTTCCCACTCACTTTGAAAAGTCCCTCTGCGATATATTTGTGAAAACCAGACATTCCTTCCACATGCAATTCAGATGCTCTGGGCCCACCAGACACAAGTTTTGTGCACCAATGCACTTCTTCTAAGGAACATGCAATTTCTTCCCCAGTACAATTATGACAGATACTATGGCTGGGGACATGCAGACATGCAGAGTGATGCTTTTCTTTCAGCTTGGGAAAACACAGATATTTGCATAGTTCCAGACACATATTGGAAATTTCAGAATTTGAAGCAACACAACCTTGCTTATTATTTTCTCTTCAAAGTCTCTGCTTCATATGACATATATCCATTGCAGTTAGTGGCATTGTGAAGCTTAGGCACACTGCATAGACTTAAATTTCAGTCCTTTAGAGAGCAAGAATTTGGTTTATGTGTAGGAATTGAACAAATCCAAGTGTTTTTTTACCTATACTGCAATATTAAATTGATAACATAGAGCTATAAGCCATAAGCAGGGCTAACATTTGTGTCTGTCAGGCACAGAGAGAGTTTTGAACTGAACTGGCAAATTGGAGGGAGGCAGAAAGGAGTGCCCTCCCAAACAGAAAGGAGACAGATAGAGTGACACCAAAGATAGATAGAGTAAAACAGCTGGAGTTAATGGCACTGTGCAATGGCTCTGGAGAAAGAAACAAAAAACCTGAAGGATATGAATATTAATGAAGAATCAGTGAAGTAAAAATCATAATGAAGAGGAAAGGACAAAATGAAGACAAAGTTTAAGCCTGCTATCATGGAAAAGATATCCTGCTGTTGACATCTGCTAGGTTCAGGAAGAGTCTCCCTCAGAAAGATGGTGAAATCCCCTCACTCAACACATTTAAATATAGACTAAACAAACCCCAGTGAGCCAGACTCTCATCCTCTTACTCGCATGGGGCTGTAACTCACTCCAGCAGCCGTCCTTCTGAAGCTCATGGGAACGTTCGCAGGATGAGCGGTTCTGAGCTGAGTAAGAGACAGAAACTTGGTCCTGTGCATGGCAAACATGGATCCTGCAATGTAGAAGACATGGATTAGATGAATTATCACAGAATCACAGAATTGTTGAGGTTGGAAGGGACCTCTGGAGATCATCTAGTCCAACCCTCCTGCTCAAGCAGGGTCACCTAGAGCACATTGTACAGGATTGCGTCCAGGTGTGTTTTGAATATCTCCAGGCAAGGAGACTCCACMACCTCTCTGGGCAACCTGTTCCAGTGCTCTGTCACCCTCACAGTGAAGAAGTTTTTCTTCATGTTCAGATGCAAGGAACTTCCTGTGTTTCAGTTTGTGCCCGTTGCCTCGCATCCTGTCGCTGGGCACCACTGAAAAGAGTCTGGCTCCATCCTCTCGACACCCTCCCTTCAGATACTTGTACACGTTGATAAGATCTCCTCTCAGCCTTCTCTTCTCCAAGCTAAACAGGCCCAGCTCTCTCAGTCTTTCCTCATAAGAGAGATGCTCCGGTCCCCGAATCATCTTTGTAGCCCTTCGCTGGACTCTCTCCAGTAGTGCCAGGTCTCTCTTGTACTGGGAAGCCCAGAACTGGACACAGTACTCCAGATGTGGCCTTTACCAGCTCTTTTCATCACTAGGGCACTGGTTGGACACACTGCACTAGCACATGTCTTTCTGCATAATTATGAGCTCTAGAAAAAAGCTTAAAAGAAAGTGTTGTATTAAAGGGCTGCGCAGAATCAGGACGTAGAGAGCTGGATACAGCAAAATGCAGRAACGCTTCGTCTCACTTCCATTCAACCTCTGTAGATCTCAGATAAACGTGCAACTAACTTTCCTCCTTCTTATGTAGTTCTGAGTGATGACAATATCTCCACCATCTCCAAGAGGAAGTACCCATTTGCTGATAAACATCTCTTCTCCAAATGTACTTACAAAAGAATGTGTCTTTTTACTATACATTTAATTACAGGAGGACAGATTTTGTCCAAATAATTAGGTAATTTAAATCGTGCAGTCTTTCCCAAAGAACTATATTTAACCTTCATTTGAATTTAATTTACACATCAGAGTGCCCCTTAAGCAGTTCTGTAAGCCAAAACACTGATCAAGTATTTTTTAAATGTCAAATGCTGCTTAATTGTGGATAGCACTAAATTTGTTTTTAGAGATAACTGCTTTTGATCTGCTGCTATTTTTTGCCTTTCCCATTGTCATGTTCCTCTTCATCTGAGATTTCTGTCAACTTTAATCCATACAACACCAGAGTTTCTAGACAACTGAAGAATTCAAAGAACATGTGGAGGTGGGGGGGGAAAAACCCTTCAAAAGTTTGACAGAGTATTAAACAAGATACAGATTAGAGTCTTGCTACTACAGATCCCAGCTGTTGCAAAAAAAAAAAAAAAAAAAAAATCAGGTATTATTAAAGGATTATAAAATTTTGCCTGAGTTAAGGGAATGCTGTAAAGGATAGTCTTACAGCACTAATATAAATCAGCATAGCTTTATTGGCTTTAATGTACCTATTCTGATTTATACAGCTCAGGATCTGGCTACTAACATCTAAATGTATCTTACACTGTAGAGAAATAGATCATTTTTCTCCTGACTTGCTCTTTCCCATTGTCTTGCCCTTGTAAATTATATATAGTAGGTTCACAAGCAGTGCAGTAAAAGTAAACAGCAAGAGATGGAGTCTCACAGTTTGAATGAATTATAACACAAACTATAGTAGGTCTGACCTACATTAAACTAGTTCAGTAGAACAAGCTCTGCATGAAGTGGCTTGTATTTCAAGGTTGTCTCTAAGGATGATTCTTAATAAAAAAGTAGGAATGATTCCAAAGGATCAGAATAGCGTTTTCAGTCTCTTTGGAACAAACAAAAGCTAAAGTATTCTCCACAGCTCAGCCATAAAAACAACAGAGCAGGAAGACTTCCCTGTAACAACATCTCCCACTGGGTGATAGTAGTTGAAAGTACTTACGATGATTATGATTAATTTCATTAGTACTCCATTCACTTTAATACTTTTTTTCCCTCTATCTCTGAGTGCAGATAATTTTTCCCTGCAAGTAAATCCAGGSTGACAGTTTAATAGGCTCAGACATGCTTAGATCTGAAATGAGACTGTAATATTAATATACTATTGACCAGYTATGGATTAAGCAAACTGAGGGCACACTTAAGTAAATGACTTCAGAGGGACAAGTTAATGTGCTAAGTGGTTCACAGGCAATGATTAAAAATATTCTTCATTTACTTGGAAATTAATAGGTTTCTTTAATTAATCTAATAAAGCCAGCCTATGATATGTTACAAATTTGGTGCATGCTTTAAAGGAAGATGCTGAGTTGCTGAATCTGGAAATCCCTGGGATGCTTATTGTAGAAAGGAAACAGTCATATATAATGCCAGCCTTGCAGATGGCCTGAGTTTCCAATGGGCCATCTTCTTTTCCACAGGAATGGTTGCATTTGTCCATTGTGTGAAGGGTGTTATGAATCTAGAAGTTAAAAAATTAACAGCATCAACAACCCTATATGTAAATTTAGGAGTCATCCAAGAATCTTTGGGGATTATTAGTATATTTCCCAATTGTATCTAGTCAAATGAGCAGTTTTTTTCTCCAATAGCTATGCCTCTTTTGAATCCAGTCAATCAGTCAAATAAAAAAATGAACTGCAACAAAATCTTTGCAACAACAGAAACCTATATTCCAAGAAATGTCAAAGCCTTGAGGAGGGAGAAGAGGCAGTGGGATGCTGACATCAGATAAAAACTTTGCATGAGTTTGACATACCCAGTAGATGCTCAGAGAATATGGTTATCTAAAATATGTAGTTAGCTCATCACTGCCAACTTTATAATGGAGAGATCAGTTTAAAATTAGTGCCTCATTAATAGTCTTCTTACTGCAGTTTGCATTGCAAAAGCACCTAGATGCTTGAACATTGTACCTGTTGCAGAACAGGACCATCCTGGCCCTCCAGAGTTGTGTGAACTCTGAAAATCGTTGTCGATATGTTCATACTTGAACTGTTATCTGGGAGTAATACAGAGCTCTCTAAAGCCAAGGTATTTACAATAGATTCTGGAGTGGCCAGAGTTCATGGCCTTTGCCTGGCCTCTTCATGGCACTTCACTCACCCCCAGTAGGAGATCCTCTAGTGAAAAGCTGCGCTATTTCCAGAGTAAAGGTAGGCCTATACAACTGCGAGACTTCTTCAAATCCAATCTGGTGATAAACTTGACTTTAGCACAAGGCCGGGTTATCTTTTGACCCCTTTGCCCAGCACCCTATCTTGTGATCATTCTGCCTCTAATGATGTTTGATCTCAGAGGGCTGCCATTGTACCATTCAGAAAATCAGAAGCTCTTTGATTTTACCACTTCAAGGCACAAAGAAACTATGAAATGGGGACCAAAGGTGCTACCTTCTCTCTCTCCCCCTTTTCTTCCCTTTGCCCTAATTAGTACAAGATAAGATCCTTTCTCTCTGGTTTTCCCAGTAGTTTTCACCTCCACATAACCAAGCAGAGGACGTTTCTTTGGCTTCTGTTACCTGTACCTTAGTGAGCTATGGGAATGGAGGAAAATTACTATCTTCCCACTGCTCACTGGGGGAAAGTTGTTACCAAAAATGTCAGACCAGCCAGCACACTTCTATTTCCCTGGCAGAAGTTGTCAGGTACTCAATGACCTGACCGCAATGAGAAATGTTTGATGAAGCAGTGCGCAAGTGTGTACAGTACACATTAGCTGTAGGAGGGAAGAAGCGGAGGGGGTAAGGACATTTGACTTAGGATGCTACATTAAAAGTTCTGCAAAGCCAAGCTCTATCTACTGTTTACATTCAGCCCTCTTGCCCCAGGAACATTTGCATTGGAAAGCTTTCAAAGTTTTCTTTCCAAGCTAGTTTAAAAAAAAAAAATGCTACCAGAGTTGAGAAAAACTTTTTGGACTTACTCCATCTACTATGTATGTGGATGCGTGTGTGTATGTTTGCATGGCAGGAGGGGAAGGGAGGAGGGGGAAGCACTTTCAACTTGCAGACAGATCCTCCAGTGGGTGTAAAAGGAGTTTGAAATCAATGGAACCAGGTTGTGTTACAACTGCCAAGGATCTGGCTCAGGCAGCTGTAATGTTGTGTTGAGCTGCGGTTTGGAGAAACCTGAACATGGCTGTACAGAAGAAAAAACAGAAAGAGATGTTTGGTAGCGGTCCCATTTCTTTCATGTGTGAAGGACAGCTGTGCAGCTGCAAGGAGGGATGCCTGCAAACTCATCGGATGTGTGCATTTTCTCTCTTTTTTTGTGGGTTGGATCACAACAATTAACTTCTCTGAACGTTTGTGGCGAGTTTAATCTGAGGTGTGTCTGCTCCTTTGCATTTGCAGCTGAGGGTGGCAAATAAAATGGCTAAGTGTTGCTGTAGGCAATTTTGTCACCAAGACTGGAATGAAGCAGCTTGCAAGAGGTCTTGAAAAGCCACTCTTCTGAAGCAGACCACAGGTAGACAGGGCTTGCTAGAGGTAGGCTTTGCAAATGTGCCTTCCCTTTTGGATAAAGAAACAGAAAAAGAGAATTAGAGTATCTTCTATCCTCATGACTGAAATAAGCTAAGGCAGAGAAGCTTTGCATTCCAGTGTTTACAAACATGACTATGGTGAAAAGCAGTGATTTCATTAGAGTTAGCTTCATGGTAGTGATTCCTCAGGTCTTTTATTCCAAATCATCACCTCCTGCTGTATAATGTGGGGGCAAAGCATCACTTGATTGCAGCAGGCGTGAGAGTCCATAAATCAATGGCATGCAAAGGACATGTGAAGGGGAGGCAACTCTTATTCCCAGTTTGTTGCAATGAAGCGATTTCTATATTGGAGTTTGGATGACAATCACGTGTCTTCAGGGAACGAGGATAAAAATGTTAATGTGAAAACTGTGGTAAATACCTTCTCTCATTCCTTGTCATCTTGTTCACCTCTCTGGAAAGCCATGGTGGTATAATGAATAGGGAGAAAAAGGTGGAACTTTGGGTTCTTAGCTCTGCTACTAGCCTATACATGGGCTTCATCATATCTCTTTGCCTAATAGCATATCTCCATAGAATTGGTGTCTCTGTGAGGCAGAGATTTGCCTTTTAATATGACAATTAGCTAACATAATTTCTATATAAATATTCTTAGTTATATCACATAATTTAGAATAAATAGTCTTCATTAAAGATATCCCAGCAATTGTTATTGTCTTATAAATGAGCTATTCAGACACTGAAAGCTGCAAATTCCAAGTAATTTACCTCGGGTCATGATTTAGCTGTACCCATAAAAATCATACCCCTTTTTTTAATTTGGCCAAAAGGAAAAGACTTTGCTTCTGTGGTGCCATCTGACATGGGAAGTGACTCAGTTCCCCACAAGCTCAGGAATCCAGGCTTTACTAATGTCTGTGATTTGATTATGCTCACATGGCTAGTTTCTGAGAGGAGCTGGTAAACTTCGTTTTGCTTCAGTTATTAGTTTTTAAGGCTATGAAAGGTCAAGATAAACCATCCATAAATGCGGCAGCGATTAAAACCTCACTTAGCTTATTGCACAGTATGTAATTGTTCATCCTATGTCACATCATAAAATCTGATGGAGATAACTGCCTAGAGTTTGCTTTCATTTAAAGGAACAGACATGCACTACACATACTGTTCCCTACATGCATATCACTGCTGTTTCTGTTTAGATATGTATAGTTTAATAAAATAGGGAATATTTGAATATGAATGCTTTAGTGGTCTGTCACACTGCTATAGCTAGCTTTGTCTTATAGTTCTCATGAGGAAGAAATAGAACAAGGAATATAATGATAGTCTGTCTGATGGTGATGTGCTTAGAAGATGGCTGATGACATTGACTTTGTGGCTTACAGGTTCTCCTATTTGTGAGCAAAGTTGAGAAATGTCATCCAAGCATTTAGAGCTCCCATTTTCCTAAAAGCTCAGCTTTCAATTACTGCCAAAAAGTAGGAGCCAATTTTCCAAAGAGCTCCATATACTGAGTGCCTCTGACATATGCTGGCTTGAAAATGTGGCTATCACACTCACACTAGGAGCTTTGCTGAATGGGTTTAGAAAAGCTGGGTGTGCCCAGAGCACCCAGAGTGTTAGAAGTCTGCCACTGTGTTATTTCTGTGCCATCCCCTCTAAAGTACGTGTCACTCTGCTATGACTGATTGTCTCTATATAGCACACTGTACTTTGAAAATCTGGCACTGAATTTGGTATCAAAAGGCCTTCTGGTATTGCCCTCTCTGTCCCAGGCGAACTGGAATCCAGCTTCCCTAAACCTTGCATTGCTATGTAGATTATCACAGCCATAATCTCTCTCTTCTCTTTGTGTCTTTAGCAAGACAGTCTGCAAATGCAGAATCTAAACACTGCAGAAAGAAATCTGCCTCTTTTGTTCCCCAGACTCCTGACTTAGTCTGCCACTCTGCCAAAGCTAGTTACCAGCGTGGCAGCTGATAAATAAAGAACAGGCTGCTGTTCTCTCTGCACGGTAAGTACCCTGTAGCTGTTAATGTATCCCTTGCTACTGAGGCCCCTCTCTTTTAACAGGTTCTCTGAAATAGCCAGCTGCTAATGCGGCTGCTACTCAGTGCCCACCTTTTAAAAGTTCATTCCCACTGCTTGCTTCAAAGTCGCCACTTCCACTGCCAAAACACACAGGGCAGATCTCAGCCAGCAGAAAAACTGCTCTCCTTGCTAGGAGTTGGAGGGGAAAAACAAATGTCAAACCCCATCATATGTTGCAAGTAAGGGGCTGGTGACTTGCAGGACAGGGGAGTTTGGTGGCTGATGTCTGGTTTGGTTTGCTTGCAGTAGTATCCTCCTCACAATATACCTACCACCTTTTATTCCAACTTCCCATGGAGATGTTTGTCTACAGACCCCTTGCCTTCCTCCTCACAAGCAGTGATATCCATACCGTGTCTTTGATGTTGTTTTGAATAGTCTGGAGGAAGCCCCTTTCTAGAGCCTCAGTCCAACCCAGTGATCCAGGAAATCTCTAAATAGCTCAGAACCTGAGAAGCCCTAAAAGAGTATAAATGTCCTGGCAAAGTTTTCTGTGGGAACTTACAGTTTTGCTGTTGTTCCAGACTAGGAGCACTACCCTCTTGGCTGAGAGGAGGGTGTCTACCTCCAACCTATGCTTGTTTGRATTTACAAACACAGAATTCTCTGTTCCAAAATCTTCTRCCCTGCAGGCCTTGATTCACTAAACATGCTCAAAACATACCTACCACTCTGCTAGATAGAGCTGACTTCATTCAAAACCACCTCTTGCACAATATCCTAGTGGTTAGAGAATTTGCCCAGGAATTAGGTTCGCAATCAATCCTCTCCTCAGCCAGAGAGTATTTTAATATGCCTTTTCCATCTTTCAGGGCATACCCAAACCATCAGTCAGCTCTATGCTGTTCTGTGGCAGAGATCCTTCCCTTCACTCCTTCTGTTGATTCTGGGAAACTTTGAAGCCAGGTAGAAAATGGTTACCTAAAGAGCAAGCAAAAGAAAGCATGCTCTGTGAGCAAGTGAGTCAGGCTGTCATATGGGAGAGGGAAGATTTCTGTCTTGGTCCTTGTCCTTTACATTAGAGAGTCATTAGATAATTCATGGAGCAGGAGGCTGAAATTCAGTTTCCCATTTCTAACTTGCCCTAGCTCTGGGCTCTGGGCTCAGATTTCCTCTTGCTTGCCCTCCGATGTCATGGCCTAACTGCTAGGTAGGGCAATTGTGCAAAATGTCTGTGCTACTTCCTCTGCTCCCAAATGTATGACTTGGGCATTTAAATAGGAAAAGGATTTGTCATAGAGCTGTCCAAACTTTAGCTCTGGGGTAGGTACTCCTGTATGGGAGAAAAGCAATGCCTTACACATACCCCTCAGCTGTGTTTTTTAATGGCTGACTTAATACACTGTTTTTCTGTGGATTCCTTTCCTCAGTGAGGAATGCATAAAACAGTGTAGGTGTGTAACTTAGCTTTTTTAGGTCCATTTTTGAGCCAGATATCTAAATTCTATATTACATTATGAGTTTCTTTTCAGGTTTAACCCAGAGTTGCTGTTTCATACTCACTCTGTGCCAAAAGGAATACTTGATGAGTGCCGAGGTGAACAACAGCTGCTCACAGAGGACTGGGGAAACAGCTACAACAACTGCTACTAAAAGGTAGTTCAGGTGAGTGGCTGATGGCAAGGAATAGCAGAGCATCTTTGAACTACAGCTGGAGCCCAAAGGAAAGACAGATCTGGAGTGGAAACGAAACCTGCCAGCAGTGAAAGCATCACTGAAACAGAACTTGCAAGATCTAATTAAGGCTCAGGGACTGGGAAGAGATTTGGAGGGACAATGGGCATTTGGAGGCAGGGTGTATAAAAGAAAGGAGATCAAGAAAACCATCAAATTATCAGGAAGGAGCCTTGGCACATTAGATCAATTGCAACTGTAGGATTTAATTCCCCCCATCATAAAAACAATGGAAAAAACAGATGAGAGAGCCTAATATTTTGGCAGCACCTGCTGTCTTCTGAAGAGGCAGATGCTGCCAGAATGTTAGCCTTTTATCCTCTTTCCTCTTTCCTTTTGTTTTTCTGATGGATTGAATTAAATTTGGTGCTTAACACAGGGTGCCTATGCCAGGGCTCTCTGTTGACCATTTCATGAAGCTTGGGTTTGTGATTGCATTCTTTACTAAACTCCCTGTTGTATAGGCTGGCAAACATCTTTTTCTTTCACAACTGAGCTAAAGGGCATGTATGAACAAAATTTCTGGAGGTGAAGAGCAAACCGAATTGAGGAGCGTGAGCAAGAGAGACGGGCAGAATGTAAGTAGCAGTAAACCCTCCTGGACGATATGTATTTTTACCACAAACCCACCCAGACACAGTCATGATGGGAACTGGATCCAGCAGGTTGGATTTGAAGCAAGGAGGTGTTGCTAGCTGTGATATAGGGAGTGCGCTCCGGTGTGCTGACTGCAGACATGGAAAGTTTGTGAGGTGAAAGAGAGGCGAAAGGAGATGGAAAGGATGGAAATCTTACTAATTCGGAAACAGGAAAGGCGGTCCCACGCTGACCATTGCTGTGAAACCATGCAACAAGCCATGMACTGTGGGTGCGAAGCTGGGATCTGCTGAGCTAGTCTGAGCTTTGGCTTGGTTTCTGCCCCTTTCCCCAGTTACAAGATGAAGTCTTCAGAACTACGCAGATGTGTTGTGAAGGTTCATAGCTGTGCCTGCTCAGAAATGCAAAAGTCACGTGGCTGTGACACAGGGAAATGCTACGGAAACACCTGTTTTTTCACTGACTGGTGTATTTGTGTAGTAGGGAAAATACTGGCCTTCCCTACCCACAGCAGTTTTACCTGGCAGCATGTAAGCACCCTCCAACTGCGTCCTGTGTATTTTTCTCCTTCATGTCGGTCAAACTCGTTGTTTTCCAACATAGTTAAAATTAGGTGCTAAAGATACCAGTTCCACAGCGAGACTTAGAAGACACCTAATTCCTGTCTGTGAGGTGCCTCATCACCCACTGAAACCAGGGCTCACCTAATTTTCAGTTAAAAGCAACTGCTTTCAGTGGGAGCAAAAGTAACCACCTTCTGTGGGTCTGGCCTTATGACTCCCTGAGGGGCGCACAGGGTGCGTGTGTCAGGGCTGTGTGTTGGACAGAGGCTTCCCAAGCCCCTTGAACTGAGCTCATTCTTTTGGTCTTGCTTCCCAGGCTCAAAATGGATGTCAAAAACATACCGAAAGGCTACTTCTTCAAACTAATGTCCTTGCTGAAAGCCTAAGTTAGAAATTTCTCAAATCCATGTCTATAAACATTTCATATCATGTTGCATTTGCATGGTGTAAAGCAGTACAAATCCTTCTTGTTTTTCCTCTGGATACTCCCTGTTGGATAGGAGAGAACACTCAGCTGGAATAGGTGAACAGAATATGATGCAATACCTAACTAAAATGCTATTTTCTGTACAGCTGAGCTAAGCCCCCAGAATGACCTTTTATGCAAGTCAAAATTTTCCTGAACTTGCAATTTGCTTAGAGGAAAAAAAAAGCAGGGGAAAAAAATATGTCACTGTGATTTTTCTTTTAAGAAATAATTATTTTCTATTGTTCTGCAAAGAATAAGGAATTCCTTGTCCTTTTTAGGTACAAAAGAAATCCCACAGACTTAATCATAGGCACTGTGAGTATCATTTGAAACAGTGGACTCCAGAGCAGACGTAATATTTGCACTAGGCGGTGAAATAAATAGGCATTTGAAATTGTGTTAGGATGTGAATTTCCATAGCGCCTTGAGGGATGTAATTTTTGGTATTATGCGAGCAGTTTGGATGAGAAGACCAGGCAGTGGAGCTGAACAGCTGTATCCTGCCCACACATTGTGAAGCGAGGGAGAGGCTGGGAGCCCCAGGGAATCCTTATAAGACACTGTGTCCCTGAAGTTTCTCAACAAAGAAGTTGTGCAAAGATGTGCTGTCTAGAAATGGAGCTGGGGAGACTATTCCCCCCCGACCAGCCTCGCAAAGTAGCATAAACATCAACTTCTGTCTGCATCCCTTTGTTTATTTATTTTGAAATAAAATACTGCCTGTTGCTTTGAAGTCCTGGGAGTGATGGGTTTCGTGCCTATTTTATATCCAGCTCTTGTTTCATTGCTAAAGGTGTAACACCAGCGCAGGAGGCAGATAACAGGTTCATGCGGCTGCACAGTGGCACCGGCTCCCTCTCTCTCCTTGCTGCGGGAGCCAAGCGCTGCTGAGAAGGCGTCCGGCTCCCGGGGGCCCGCTCTGCTAAACCGGCGCCTAAATGATTTTCCACTTGGTGGAGTGGATAGGAAATCTCATGAAAGCGAAGCAAACTATTAGCAATCCTGGCACCTCTTATTCGTCATTCCATGTATCTGATAGCTGACTTGGATTTAAGGATCTGAGCAGAACATAATGCACTCACTGTGAGTTTAATTGTTTAATTGAAGGATCATTATTAAAGTAGGTAATAGATAAGCTTCCTGCCATTTGCAAGGGCCACTTCTCTGTGAAAGAAACCGCCACAACAACAACAACAAAAGACAGGATTCTCTGAATTATTTAGAGTTGCCAAAGGTGTTGAGATAGCAGCTAATTAAAAAAAGCTATCTGCAATGCAATGCTATAAAAGAATAATAAAATTCAAATCTCATTTGTTCCACTTCAGGTTCCTCGTGTGCATAAAACTCTATAAAAGGCAGCATCTGTGTTCACATTGTATGCTGAAAAGATATCACACAACCACTAATTCAATTGACATTTTTAACTGTTCATTGTACCATATATTTCCATTTACTAGATTTTTTAAGCCCCTTTAAGTGCATCATGTATAGAACAGGATAAAATAAGATAGAGCTGTTTACTTCCATAATTAGATTGGCAGTGGAAACTGTCAGAGCATTGAGCTGTCAATCTGAGCGCCAGCCATACTTGCAGGATTTAAAATAGTATTGTAAGCTTTTATACCAACCAGAGATTGTATTCATACTGGGCTAGTTATGGGGATTTGTGTTGCTAAGAGAAGCATGATGGAATATTATCTCATTTGAACTAACAATTTAGAGATCACTCATCTGTTATGATTTGAAATGAGATATATTATAACATCAACAATGCCCACAACCAATTGTTAAATAATAACATTTTTCAGCTTTGGTGACAAAACTGAGGCTTTGTTTTAATTTTCAGTGGGAGGTATTCAGGCGTGATTTTAACGTGACCAAACGCTTATATAACACAGAGGAGAGTTCTGGGTTTTTTTTTTTGTTGTTTTTTTTTGCCTTTTTGTGTGTGTGTGTGTGTGTGCTTATAGCTAAAAGGGAACCTTTTCTTCTGTGACTCTTGTTCCACATGGCAAATTCACCACGAAATCAATAGGAATGATAGGGTTTTAGATTCATGGCTTGAAGCATACAAATGCAGCCGAAGAACAAAGTCACCTGAGCTCTCTTACACGGGCGAGACACAAACACATACGGCTTAGCAGTGGCCTTGCTGTGTCCTTTGCTCTTTCTGTGTCGCCCCAAGGCCAAAGGAGGAGCAGCGCRGCAGAGCCTGGCAGTACCTGCAGCTCGGCCTGGCCGGGGAGAGCAGCCCCGGCTGCTGGAGCTGAACAACCGCTTTTCAAAGAAACCCTTTGTCACGCGGGGAGAAAGGGGGCCTTTATAGCAAATGCACTAATTTGGTGGGGGAAGAAATGGTGAAACATCTTTTGTGGTGAGAATGAAAGTGATTCTTTTTGTTTGTATATGTATTCTTAACCCTCATAAATGAGGGCAAATTTCCCAGCCACTTCTTTTTTGAAAGCATTTTTTTTTCTCCCCAAACTGTGACAGATTTAGAAAACAAGCAAACAACAAATTAAATCTGAGAGACATTAACATGCCTCTGTTTAAGCCTGAGGTGAACAGTGTAAGTTTGGTGTGGAAATAAATAGCCGGTGCCTCTCTGCAATCCCCAGGGAGGTGCCGCAGCCCTAGGGAGGGAAGAGCTTGCATCCTATCTACCCATCTCTGCAGCGGGTAGTGGCTGAGGCAGCTTCCTACACAGCAGCCTTTTGAAGCACTTAGCCTGCTCCGCGCTCCCTGTGAGGAGCCTGCAGGTTGTAGGCAGACCACCCACTAGAGCTAACTTGGTTATCAGGAGACTGTTTGAAAGAGCCATGAAAGATCCAGCCCAGCTGCTCTCCAGTTAGTCACAGCTGGCCTGTTGGTGAGGTCAATGGGGAGAAGAAATGGCGAGGTCTAGGCGGGACGGTGATAGCAGGTGGCCCAGGGCAGCAGTGGACTCTGCTCGGTGGTAACTGGTCTAAAAATCGCCTTGCCTGGAGCTGGGTATGCAGAGAGCAGAGGTGACTGCCAAATGCTGCGACAGGAGAGCTGAGATTTAACGAGGTGCCGTGCACCCTTAGCAAAGCAGGCTCTCGCCCACCAGGGAAGGTGACCCCATGGTCCTCCCCGCCCCAGGGCCTGGACAGCACTGCAGGGCAGACCTCATGGTTTCAGGGAAGCTCTTGGAGCTGATCAGACAATAACATCGTGTCTCCAGACAGACGCCGCGTGAGTCTTTGGAGAACAGGCTGGGTGGTCAGTGGCTGGCTCTCTCCTGATTCTCTTAAGGGCTTTGGGAATGATCCTCTGCCTTGCTATCTGTCTTGCAAAACAGTTCTCTGCATCTATTACTGAACCTGAATTATATTAAAGCTAATCTAGGTGATCCTAATAGCCTTTTCTGGCCTTAGAATCCATGAAATGTATTAACCTCTGCTAGATGAAATAATACTTTCTGGAATAAAATCGTAATGATTATTTCCTTAAATATTTTAATACTTAAAACTGTCAGTCTCTGACACTTTTATTCCACTTTATCTTTCCCAGAATAAAAGAATATATATAAAATCTACACAGAAAACCTCTCCTAGGATTTTTCCTCTCCCCCCCCCCCCTTTCTCCTTCTCCCTCCTGAGACTCACCAAATTAGCAGGCCATGATTTTTGATAGCTATTTGATATTATTAGCTACCACTGCAGGCCTTCATTTCTTCTTTTTGTGCATATACTGGCTTCTTAGCCAGTTATTTAACTTCTCATGGTTATTTTGGGAGGAGGTGAATAGCTTCTTTCCAAAGCTGCAGCTGCTGGCCAAAGCATACTATATTAAATTTACTTAGCACAAAGCCATTACTACTGTACTTGGCAAGGCTTGTTCCTTCTAAATCAATTGTATTTGTCTTGCACAGTGAAACTATGAGGCATGAGCAAGCACTTTTACAGTCCCCACCACCAGCGAAACTACCGCAAGGTATACACAAATGAGCATACACAAAAACACACACACACACACACCCAACTCCTTGCCAAAACAAGGGAAGCTGGACCCAGATTGAATGTAAAATCAGACCTAAAAAATTTTTAGCTTCATTAACTCTCTCCCCTTCCATATTCTAATTCCCCCATCTCCTTTTCCAGGTCCTGACAGACCCAGAAGCAGACATTGTGAAGCCACAGGAAAGGTGAGCTCATATTTTTTACAGTCCATATTTTTTACAGTCATATTTTATACAGTCCCATATTTTTTACAGAAAAAAGATGGAAATAAGGACAATCTTATGTGAGACCCAGTTTTGGATGTGCTTCCASATCTATTTTAGCAATCTTTAGAGATCTGGAAGAGATGCTTTGCATAAATAGTCCACATTTTGGGGTGCTTTTCTGACCTTTCCCACTGTTGTAGCCAATGCACTTTGGCATTACAGTTCAAGCTGTGAGGACAACCAGCAATCTTCAAGGTTTCAAAACCTGTTTTCATTCCATGTGAGAGGAAAAAAAAGTTATGAAGTGAGTTGGAGGAGGGCTGTGAATATGATGTTAAAATCACCTGAGTGAAGAGAAAGCAGGTGGGAGGGAAGTGCACATTGAGCCTGGTCCAGGTTCCTGCCCAGCCGAGAGGGGATGGCCCCAGGCCTGGGCCTGGAGGAGAGACCCTCACCCTGGGCCTGGTGCTCTCTTGCCTGCTCATGAGTCAGTCTGTCCCCCTGGACTTGACCACTTTCTGAAGCCCGCTTTGGTGGTAATGGTTCACCAAATACAGTTACAGTTCATGTAGAGTGTGTGATGAATGCCACCATAAAACTTTGATAGCTTGCTATTCTTTATTTTTTTTTCCATGTGTTCCACCCTTTTACAGTTCTGAGTGATACACTGCCATGCAGAGCTCAGCAGTGCCTTTTTTTTGAAACTATTGCCATGTCACACCACTCACCAGAGGGTGACAAGCACTTTCATCTCCATCACACTCTTGATCTTGGAAACTTTCTTTTGTCTTTAAGTCACTCATAACTCTCTGCAGTGCTGTATTCACTGGAGCAGAATGCCAGATCTTCTCTTCCTTGCTGCTGCTGCTAATGGCTAACATACATAGTTATGCCACTGTTTGCATATGTAATGAATGTTTTTATGGTCCATGGAGAGTAGAATTGCTTCACAGAGATGATAAAAAAAGTACTTCCTCCTGTTTCCGAATTCCACTTAGCCTGATGGCCCATCTATAGCTGGATGCTATAGGTTCTAATGCCCTCAGAGAGGAGAGATACTTGAACCCATCTCTAATATCTTGTGTTTTAGCCAGGGTTTTAGCCCGTGAATTGGAGAGCAAGAGGAGGATAGGACTTCTCCTTCTGAGTTAAAAGAATGACCTAGTTGTTGCTGGGAAGACAGGGACCTAAATGCAGGGGGGGAGTTTAGGCTGAGGACTGCATGGATGCAATCCTTCCAACCACCCCCAAGCAAAGATCCCTCAAAAGGGGTCTTTGCTCTTCTCTTCTGCCTTGAACATCTCCTTCTGCTTCCCACAGATGACTCTCCATCAGCACACTGCCACTTGTGGGCTTACCCTTGTTCGGAAATGAAGCCAAACCAAGTAAGACCAAGAGGGTCTGATTGGCATGTTCCTAACTGTAACCTGCAAGCAAGGCAGTTGGGTCGAATGATCTCAAATTAGTTTGAGTACAGTTGCATGTCTCCCCAGCAAGCTAGAAGACTGAAGAAAATACCATTAGTTGCAACCAGATACAGAAGTGAGCAGATTATCTTTTGACAAACAATGATTTCATGCTTTGCTGCAGCAATAAAAAAAATTAAAAAAAAGTGAAAGAGGGAGGGGGAAGAAATAAAATGTCAGCTTAAGACTGAGGAAATGCTGTAAATTAACAAAAGATTGATGCAAAACATTAGTTATTGACAGACTTGAGGAAACTAATACTGCTTATAGGCTAGAAAACTGCGTTTCAGTGAGCTACACGACAGCTAGGCATTTCTGGGTGTCAGGGAGTTCCCATGATTGGCGCGCACTCAGGGTAGGGCTTGGCCCAAGGTGAGGGATGTTCAGTAGTGAACACAGAGCCACGAGGGTTGGACCCTTTTTTCTCATGGTCTGTTGATGGTAGATAGACCAGCGATGGGTTTACCGGAGGGGGGCCTAGCTGCCCAAGTAGCACCAGCTGGTGTGGTGTGGGCGTCATGTCCCAGGAGGCAAAAGCACCCACCTTCACCCTGCCATTGGCCCGTGGTCAGGAGCAAAACAAAAAAAGGCCATGTCAGAATTTGCTGAAATGACTGCCAGTCTCGGCCGCAGGCCAGTGGGAGTCTGAGTCTAGCTCCTCACCTAGCGGAAATGGGATGGTTGTTTCCTGAGAAAACCTCTCAAAAGCTGAAAGTCAAAACCTGGTAGTGAAACTCTTGTTATTCCTGTCTGACTCGCGGGTTATGAGTGACTCAATGTCCCATCAAGACCTTTTCAGGCTGGCTCAGAATAGTGCAGGCAAGTCGGCTAATAGTTTTGATAACAGCATTTTTCAAAGCCTCAGTCACAATACAATCTGAGGGCCTGATCCAGAGAAATTGGAAGTGTTTCCCTGTATTGAATCAGAGCCTAAAATGGCAGAGCGAGACAGGGAAAAATAAACTCCACAGAAGTGAATAAAAACATACTTGAAAATGAATTCTGGAGGCAGCTCAGCCCGGCTGTCTTCGGGCTGCCGGTAGCTTTTCATGTCTGTTGACAACGGGGCTGCATGCACCGAGCACGCCGAGGCTGAGCAGGATTTTCAGAAGAGAAGCTTTCACAAAGCTGCCRCGTTTGCTTGTCAGAGGTGAGCCTCAGCAGCGGCTTTGTGCTCCAGGCACATTCATGCCACCCTGTTGCAGTGACAGGTTGGAGTGAGAGAGAGTCTGTGCTCGGAGAGCAAAAATCTGCTTTGTGCCCCGGTAAAAGTGCTGGCCCCTTCCCCTGTCTCCTTGCCTAATGGCTTTTCTCCCTACCGTCAGGAGCAGGTACAGCAAAGAACAAACTTTGGGGTTGCTGTATAAYGCACTTAGAATACCTGTTTACTTCTCCCATCTGGCTTAGAAAGTTGATTAATTTTAGATGGACTAAGGCTGATTCAAAGCCTGCTGAAATCAGCAGTAAATCACTAAAAATGAAAATGTAACTCCACTTACAGCAGTGACAAAATGCCGTTTAACATCTGCAGGTGGGCCAAAATTCCTCCTCATGTACATGGACACTGAGACACGGTTCAGAAGGAAACAAATTGATTAGCAATTAAAAATTATAACAAGGAAGGTGAAAACCCACCATGAAGATTTTGTAAAAACATGAAGCAGACATCATTTGTTTCTGCCTTTYATTTCTACTATTTATACAGGATATTTTCTTACTAATTTGGCACAAGAAAGAATCCCAGTTCATTTTACGGCCTGGAGAGTTAAGTTTGCATATCAGCCTGGAAGCACCCGATTTTACCATACCACAGAAAACATTCAATGCAGCTGTTATGTTTCTGCAGCAGTAACGTGAGCCCTCAAAATGTTCTTTGCTTGGACATGAAATGACTTTGCGATATTCAAGACGCACAGTTTGCAAGCAAGCAGGAGTGTGTGTGTATGTGTGTGGGAAGACACCTTTCTCCCATTTATACTCTCATTTATGCAGCAGATGATGAGTCACATTATATAATTACATAGATAGAAAGTTATTTGATGTTTAATTTTGCCTAGACGAATGTTAGTTGCTTCCTAAGCAGTATTTTCTCCCTATCAGTATCTTCCTAATAGCTGTAGATTTTTAATTACTGATAATTAGTATTTACATAGAGCCTTTAGCAAACAATTCCTGAAGTACTTGTAGTAATTACATATGTAAATTGTTATGAAAGAAAAACATTCACAGCTTCACGAAAGCGAAGCTGGTAAAGTAGGCAGTAAGCAGAGGTCAAGTTTTAATGTGTAAAAAATGAGGTAGAGGTAGGAGAAAGTCCCATGTTTTTCTGCATTGTTAGATGAAACAGAACCAAATAATTAGGAATTTCTGTGTAACATTTTTTTTCAATAAGGACAGAAGTGAGAACAAGTTCTGTTGTTTTTGGTTTATTGATGCTGACAGAATTTGCTGGAAAATATTTATGGGATGTCTTTTCTTTCATGGACTTAGCAGTCATATAGAAGGGTTGAAGGAAATGTCTTGCTGAGACATTGGAGTCTGCATGATACTGTCAAAATGCAGAGGGATTTGTAAAACAAGACCCAGATGAAACAGAACTGACAAATTTCTGCACAGCTCTCAGTTATGAATCCCTGTGCAATGCTCTTCTGGTGAACTCCCAAAGTCCTTTCTCAGAATCTGAGCAGGACTGAGCATCAGAAATACCTCATATACACAGTTCAGATGCATAAAGGGAGGTAACAGACTTACAACACATGTGGAAGGAGATACAATCCTCTTTATGTACAGACTGCATAAGTTCTGCCTGTAGAATCAAACTTGTTTCAGCCACATCTGTGAGATTCGGACCCACAACAGTACCTGTGAGCCCCAGCTTCTTCATGACTGTTGGAACCTAGATCACTGCTGTTAAAGATATCTTCTGTGCTCACACAAGAAGGCTATTTTTTTTCTGTAAGAAGGGGAAATTAGGATTCATTCCTTATTAGAGATAAAAGCTTAATTTTTTTTCCTTGTGCATGTTTTAGGAACCTGCTGAGCTGATCAGCTCTGCCATCTGATGAGCGTTCTGCAGTGACATGAGGAGTAGATGAATTAAAGGCTTTGTCTGCTGCTTGTTCGATTGTTCTCACTCTCTCTTTTTATCATCCTACAACTCCACTAGGGACAAGCAAATAAGAGTCCAGCTCAAGTCTCCCCAGCTGCACTTGCCTTGTCAACAATTGCCCAGCAGCAACCCATGTGACCCTCCCTAGATCATATATTCCATTAGTATAAATTATTAAAATGAAATATTTTACAAGTGGCTACAAACCTATTCTAAATTAAGCCTTTTATTCCATTATGAGGCAATAAACCTTTCCATTTCTGAGAGCTCTCATCAGCCATGCTGCTTCACTCAGGGATAAATATATTCAAAGGTTGGAAGGCTCTTCCTCTGTCCCACTGCATTCATATTAATCAAGCTCGCCAGCGTGTGACTAGGCAGATAGCAATCATCAGATGTGTCTTCCTGGAGAAATTCTGTTTACGGTCACACAGACAGGTTCTGTTTACAGTCACACAGACAGGAGAGATCTCATTAGGCTCAGACCCTGGACAGAGCCCTGGTCTTCTCCAAGGTCTGAATGCTCTGGCAGTGCAAGCTGGACCTGCAGCTGAATTGCTGCATAACTTCACGGAAAATGATTTGCTGTTGTCTGATTGGTGCCTGTTATGTTTGTAGTGGGAGCTGGTTAATACAAAAGCTATGCCAAGCTTTCCAAAGCTGAGATCAGAGACAGGCTAATCTCTCTTTGGTGAAAGTGTGGCAGATAGAGACTGAGGACTGAGCTAATTCTGTGCCTCTGGCTTCCCGGTGTCACAGATGAGCTGTGGATTATTTTCTTCCCCTGTAACACTCTGATGGCCAGTGTTGCTTGCTGCTGTAAAGAACTGGGAAAACTATGAACCAGCACCATTTCATGCTACCATTTTGAATCCTTTCTTTGATAATAATTTTTTTCAGTGGAGGCTATACCTTTAGGTGAAGTGTTTTTCAAACATTTTATGCAAGTATTCTTATTTGCATCTGGTACACAGCCTGGGGGCATTTGCACAAGCAGAATCTTCTTAGAGTTGAAAACAAGAAGAGATAGATTAAAAAATTCTAAGTGAGAGAGTTCTGGATTGAAGATCTTAAAACACAGGCTTTCTGTCTACTCGAATGCTGTAAGTGTATATGTATGTGTGTGTGTGTGTATGTGTGTGTGTGCGTGCGTGCACGAACGCGTGCTTGCTCAGAATGGAGTCTGGTGATAAGGCTCAGATTTATCAGGGATAGAGGTTGGTGCTGTGAGAGCAGGAGTTCCCTCTTTTCCCTTTGGCTTTGCCCGTTGTAGTCAGTGCATCCCTGCACTCCTTCATCACTTGTCCACAACTGGTCATTGCTAGCTTGAGGCTTCCTTGCAGCCCTTCTCTTGAGAAACTATCTCAAATTCACTGGACACAGCAAGCCTCCACACTTCACAGGTGCCTAGAGCTCATACAACAGATGCTCCTTCATTTTGTCCCAGGATGTTCTGTTAAGTCATATCAGGGAAAGAGGCTTGTTAAAGCTCACCACTTCTCCTCTTGAGCTTTCATTCCTCAGGAGAAAATCCAGCTGCCTGCTGAAATAAGATGGGGACCAGGAAGTTTGCTGCGCAGGGGCCACAGAGCTGAGCTGCGTGGGAACGGGGAACTGGTTGTGCTGATGGAGAGGGCATGGATGAGAAGCTAATGAGACGGGATCTGCACGCAAGCCTCTGAAGCAGTTTTTAAGTGCCCCGTCCTGACAGGACAGTCACCATTTGCTTCTGGGGGCTGGCTGGAGGAGGAGAGAGCATAAAGCACTTTTGTTGTCTCACCAATCACCCATTTAAATCCCTGGGCCAATTTCTGTCAGCCTGTCATGACAACATGCCTATGGGTCTCCAGGGAGGAGAGAAGGAGCTTGCCTGGGATGGACTTCCCACTTCAACCCTTAGCTTGGCCTCACACCTGGACAAGGCACCTGGACCTGTCCATCCCACTTTTGGAAAGGTAGCACTTTTCACCTTTCAGTTAATTAGCTCCTACAATGCAAAAAAGAGCAGCCTGCACTGGAGGCAAAGGGCTCAACCCCCACTGACAGTACATGACAAAGAAATGCATAATGGAAGCATGGGAACCATCATGGCAATCAAACAAAAATGCCCACTTTAAAAGAACAGATTTTAGGTTGCAAAATCAAAGGCCTGCAAATTTAACTGAAAACATATCATAAAGTTGTCCTTGCAGCTTTCACCTCATGCACTTTGTTTACATGATACACATTCTCAACAGGACAATTTTGTTCAGAAGAAAAAATTGTGAGTGAGCAGAAATCTGACATTTTCTAACTTTTGAGTGCCATCTAAATTAGGTTTCTTTAGCACAGTTCTTGGTATATGCCACTATACATAGTTATTCCAGCTTCTTTTTAAGCAGTGGGAGACTATCCCTAGTAACAATGTGAATATAGTGAGCTATTGGACTCGAATGAATTGCTCACTGGAAGAGTCTCTCTCTTTCACTAATGACTGAAGGAAGCACTGGAAGACTGAACAACTTACCTGAGTAGACTTAACTCCTTATCCCTACTCTAGGGGAATCATAGGGGACCTACAATCTCCCCTTTTCTCCCCTTATCTCAGGGCTGTGGTTAAACACCTCTGTGGAACTGGGATTCAGGACACAATCCAAAACAGCACTTACCCACTTCACATGAACCTTCAGCAAAATTTCTGGTGCTTAAGGTCAACAGAACAATACCCACTGCCCTTTCCTCCTCCCCAAATCCCCAACCAATTTGCTCAGGCACGTATGACTTAGTTTTCTGGCAAAAAATTTTCAGTATCCTAAAGTTCTGCTGCCGTGCACACCTAGATGTGCCACAGCTTGGATGAGATGAAAATCTGGGCACCGATCTCCTACGCAAGGGCATTTCAGGAAGGTGGAACTGACCATTAGATGATACAAGCTGGTTACTGTGGACTCATGAGTTGCAATAGGGCTTAACCCAAGCCTTAACCAAGATGGTATCAAATCACATGATGGGATTTTACTGCAGAGAACACAGATACAAATTGACTACACTTGTTTCTAGTGTATATCTATCTGCTTAAAGTTAAGCCTGAAGGCTGTGCTGTTCTTCTGTTTCCCTCCATCTGTGTCATCAGCTGTGTGTGCTGGGCAGGGATGTAGAGGGAAGAGACCTGGAAGTCTTATTTACTTACATAAGGAAATAAAGCTATGCACAGAGCRTAAAAAATTATCATTTTCTTTCCTCCATTTTTTCACAACCCTCCAATGGCCTGCAGTCAGAAGGCACTGTTCAGCTTTGCCTTTGGAGCAGGGTTATCATGTTTAGAGCTCACAAAACTGTCTTGTATTCTCCCACTCTTTTTCCTGCTACCATAATGTAGTTATTTAATCCCTTTCTGTACCAGGGATCAGTGGAGAGCCTTGAGACAAGATTTCTAAAATGAGCTATTGATAATGACTGCCTTAATTTTGTGTTTGCAAGCTTGGAGAAATTATAAAGAGGAAGTTGTCTCAGATGATGCTGAGTAGAAGGGTTACCCTCAAAGGAAGTGAGGAGCGCCATGAGTACATCATCGATGTGTGACATGCCATTCTTGGTGTATAATAGCCAATTTTATTTCTTTAGATGGAGCAGATCTATTGGTCATTTTCACCATTGTCCTGACTGAGAAGTTTACTGCAGCCAGGCAGCTGCTAAATGCATGTGATTGATAACATGCAATGCTCAGTATCCCTAGCATGGCTGTTTGCCTTACCTCACTTTACCTTTCTGGGATGGTTAAAAAAAGTTTCCTTGGAACCTGGTGCCTTAAACAAACAGTATATGCAAAGATGGAAAACAAGTTCTTCATTCCTACTGTGTGCGCCTTGGACTCTTACAGACCTAAACTTTTTAGAGACTATGATATGTTTTTAATGTAACACTTGATGTCAAAAGAGAGAACATAAAAATTTGCTTCATTAACAAACACTTCATTTTCTTCCCTTTCAGCAGTTTCCTGCTCTTGCTGCTCTCTTCATCATAAATTATCTCCATTCAGCCTAGTCAGCTTCCAAGCAGCAACTCTATTTCTTTTCCTCCGATTAAAGTATTGATAATCAAATCAGCATTTAGATAATAAAGCCCTCAATGTTCTGAGCAATTTTAGACAGCTGAGGCAAATTTCACAGTCATGAACTATAATTCCATCTTGTAGCAAAGAATGCATCTGGGCTTGAATTAAAATGAGATGTGTCCTTGGTCTGGGGAGGGAATGTTTATTGACCTGGGCAACCAGCTAATTGAAATCTCTTCCTATGGAAGGAAAGCAAAATATTTTTTCCCAGAGAGTATCTCATATAAAGAAAGAAGTGAAAAATTCTGTATGAGAGACAGTTGGTGGTACGTTCAATCATTTCCCATGAATAGTCAGTATCTTCTCATATTTACGCACTCAAATGCATGTCAGCTATTGATGTGTAATCAATTGAGTAGTGCAACTCCTTTATACTGAGTCTTATAAATCTCACTATGTGCCGTTATTGGTGTAAATGGAACAGAAGTATTGATTATTTGCACCTTTGTTCTGACTGGGATATTTACTGCAGTCAGCTGGCTGCTAGCAAAAAAATGTATGTGATAAATTAAATGATTACAGGATCATTTTGTCTAGCAAGTGATTGTTTCTGTGGAAAACAGAAATAATCATCGTAGCTGTGAATAGATTATTATGRAAGGGTCAAAATTGCTTTTAACTCATTTTCACTAGTCTGACAATAAAAAAAACTTCTTGGAGAGGAAATACGCCCCACCAGCAGTGTTTTAYTCCTGATAAGACAAGCTTCTCCAATTTAGTAAGATAGTTTTCCTCCTTAAAAAATAATAAAAGGTCTGAAATGGTTTGGAACAGAGCTAGGATACATGGCTTAGACAAGGCTTATTAAAGTAAATTTACAGTGATCTATTTAACTAGCTGAGTAGTGTGTGTGTGTATATATATTTGTCTGTGTGTCTGTATGTAATTATGAATGAAAAATGAATGTTTTAGTTCTTTACACATATTATATATATGCATATCATGTATCAGGGCACTCCTTGCTTGATAAATGGCATTTATGTGATAAGTTGGAAGTAGAATAAATGTCTGAATAGCTAAAATCTTCCCAACAGCATAGGAAAAGTTGAATTTGCAACTTTAGGATGGAGCAGGGCCAGGCTGGGATCTTGCCTCTTCTGCCAAGGGAGGAACCGGGAAGGTAAAGAGGTGGAGCAGCAATGGAGAGCTATGGGAAACCTCTAATGAGGCTTATGTAGGGGTATTACTGCTCTTGTGGCTGCTGAGGGAATGAGGAGAGGAGCAGGTGACTATTGCCACTGCGTTCTCCGGGCAGTTGCTGCCCTGCACACTTAGCAGGGGCAGCCTGGGCTCGGGGGGCCTGGCCCCCACATGCACAAGGGCACATCTGTTTCGTYACCTCCAGCTCTGAACTAACCACAACTCGCTTTGCCGCTTCCTGCAACCAGTCCAGGTGCAGGAAAGCCATCAGTCTTCCGTCTCTAAGGACTGCTTTTGGCATTTCTCGCTGCTTAAACAGCTTCATCCAAACTATTAATTTGAAACAAATCTACCATTGCAAACATTTTTTTTCCATGCCTCTCTGTCCTGAATTTAGTCTAAAATATTCTGGGTGATACCATCACACCTTCCAGGATCAGAAATGAGATCATAGGTAGAGGAGGTTCCTAACAGTGAAGTATAAACTGCTTGTACTTCTGGCCTTGGAAGGATACAAATACACAGCTTTACATTCAGGATTTTTCTTAAAGGAGATCACCTGTGGTCCCAGTCAGAGCAGCTAGTGCTGTGTAAAAGAAAGGCTGACTTTACAGCAGAAGGGTAAAAAAAAAAGTGCCAATTTAACCTCATCAAACTAATATGAGGAAACCAAAACTGCAAGGGGTTCAGTCATTTATGAATGAAGCTATACRCTTGCCAAAGGCTGGTACTTAGGAAGGAAGAGGCAGAAGGGACAGATCTCCAACCCTGAGGGCTGGAAGAGCTCACATGTTACTCCTGCTTGGGCGCAAGTAACCCAAACAAACCCGATGGGTGTGGGATGGCACCAGGTGACCAACATCAGCAACTGTAGTGAGGATCTCGAGAGAGAGAATGGAAAATGATCCAGGTAAATCTAATCTGGATACTGGGTTATATTTTTAAAACAGATTTTGAAGGAAACTGAAAGAAAGAAGGTAGAGGAAAATTAGGTTATATTGCACCATGATTTTATTGAAAGAGTAGCTCATACCAGGCAACCCAATGGCTTTCTCTGATTTGATAACGATATGGTAGAAATGCTGTAGATCTTGTCTATCTAGAATCGGAGGAAATATCAGATGCACCATCCTGTGGGAACTATGAATAAAATGGACACGATGGGGATTCACAGAGAAAAGATCAGATAGATAAGGAGCTGGCTTCCAGAGAGATGGCAACAAATAATGTTGAAAGGGGAAACATTAGGCTGAAGAGAGGTCATTGGTAGAGTTCCTCAAGAATAAGGTCTGGCACTGATTCTGTTCATTATTTTCATTAATGAGCTTGGCATGACTATTAGGGAATTAACAAATATCAGATGCAACCTGCTGATGACAAGGGGCCTGGAGGCACTGTTAACAGAGAGGAGTGGACTAGCTCACAAAAAGCAGGCTGACCTGAGAATTACATTCAAGAGCTTAAAATCAAGGTCATGTGCGAGGGAGTAATTCTGCTATACATTAGGAGCTCATCATTTGGAAATGACTGTGGGGAAAAAAAAAAGCTGAAAAAGAGGTAGCTGATTATGGGATCATGGTGAAATATTGCCGTAATGCAGCTGTGGGGTGGGCAAATCCACTCCCAGGATGCTCACAGGGCAGAAGTACTTCCAGCAGAGATAGGGAAGCACAAGCACAGCTATACAAATCTCTTGTACCTCATCTGTGTACCATGTACAGTGCTGGTCACCTCCAGGAGGGATTACACAGGGAAGGGCAAACGGCAGACCTGGGGAAGCAGGGCCTGTATTATAAAAGGTAACCAAAAAGAGCTTGGTTTGTTTAGCTTAGTGACACAAAGAGTGGTGATGATGACTGCTGGGTATATGTATTTATGGGCTCAGCATTAGGAGGGAAAATATCCTTTTAGGCTGACAGACCTTCTTGGTATAAGCCATATGGAACACATTTGTTTTAGGATCAGAAGGCAGCATCTGACCAACTCAGTAACCAGGTGCTGGAACAATCTCCTGAGAGCAGACTGAAGAGAGAGAAAAACCTAAGGTAGATCTTGTCATGGTTTTGAAAGGGAGCAGAGGACATAGTTCTGGAATAGTTGTGGCTGCGCCTGAGGACTTTTTCAGTCTGGTGTGCCAATGTTTCTATGCTCTGCTCAGTCTGTACATAAAAAAATGTGTTGCTTTCCAGAACTCATCCCTCAGGAATACTGTATTTAATGCCACAAATCAAGAAAACATTAGCCTTGGAAATTATTTTAAGCAGAGGACTGGGTCTGCTTACCAGTTAAGTCTTATTCATAGGAAAAAGGGGCTTTAAAGACCAATCTCTTCAAAATACATCTTGGACAGAGCTAGGAGAGAACTCCTATGTTTGCTGAAGAGTGTTGCTTCTCCAAACTCTTACCATCTCAAGTTGTGAAGAGAAAGGATGAGCAAAACCTTGCTGAGCTAAACATAGTCCCTCTTCTCTGTTTAGACATGGAAGCATAAGCAGCAGACAATGAGCTAAAGCAGCCTTGAAACTTCTCTAACTCCCCTGAAAACCAGGAAGCTGCCTTTAAATAGGGGAATTTCCTCTCGGTACTTAATCTTTCCCCATGAAGAGGTATTAAAATGGGGTCCATTGACTCCATGAGCCATTAAAGAGTTTGGGGGATGTTTGTTTGCAATTTTATGTACGTCAGAAGCCAAGTGAACTCTCTGAACATTGGCATCTACTGTGATTCTTCAGCAGTAATAACTATGAATATTGCAAGTATCCCTATTTAGACATACATTGATGGGTTAACTTGGCTCAGGAGAAGCTAAAGAGCACATGCCAGAATATGTTTCCTTGGTGTACTGTCCAGGAATAAAAACAGAAAAGTGCCAGACATGTAAAGAATGCCAGGGTGCTGCTACTACCACTCATCCAAAGCAAGCCAACTGTTAAGAACTGAGATAAAACCAGGCAAAAGTAATGGAAATGTTATCTATTCCCTACCAGCCAGAAATCCCAATGTGCATGAGCTAACAATGTGAAAAATGTAAACCACATTATCAGTCACATTTAGAAATTATTATGATTCTCTTTCCGTCAACTGTGCAGAGAGCCAAGTTCTGACAGCTCTGGCTAGTTAGCAGACTGAATCACTCATCATAATTATACATCACTTATTCAGTAAACACAGAGRGATATTATAGGCGAGGCTGGTAGCACAGTCTATTAAGGTTGCCTGGCACTTCCTCTTGTTAGATCCTGTTTTCAGATACAACTTTGCCAATGTTTAATCATTCCTATTGAAATTTCCCAGGCCTTGAGCTTCAAATACAGACTGCATGAAAAAAAAAAAAAAGGAATCTCTGAATATAAATTTATAGCAGCATTCACAAAGGTGCAGCTTTCATATTTACATATCCAGAGTTTGAGCTCTATGGCGGGCAGTGAGGGGAAGTGGTGAGGAGAGCTCGGAAGGGCTCAAGCATGTCCCATAGCCTGCTGTTCCCTAAAGCATTCCCTCTCCCCTCAGCTTTGTGCTATGCTGAGGCACTGTCATTAGGATGAACAGTTTAATGTTCAAAAATGGCTTTGAGATCCTAAGATGAAGGGAAATGCAGGGAAGCAGGGAAAAACTTGGGATAAAGGGACGGGGTGTCTAGCTTTAGCACTCCTCATTGCTGCTGCATCAGTGTCACAGAGGAGCCTAACCTCAAATGAATGCTATGATTAAAATTATTGGGAAATACTTTGTCACCTTGATTCAAGAAGCCCTCTGTGGCCTTGTGTTGGAAAGACTGCAGCCTTCCAGTTTGAACTCTAAGCAAAGCAAACAAGCAAGTGAAAACTCACTGAGATCTGCAGTCAGTTTAAAGCATGTTCTGAATTCAGTGTTTTCTGCTCCCTTTTATTTGAATCCTGAGCATTACCATTTTACAATAATAAATGTTTGAATAATACTATAAATATTGATCTGGAAGGAAGCTGATAAAAATGAAGCATTGTTATGAGCATGTCACAGGGGTTTCAGAGTGAATGTATTGACTGATGCGCTTCATAGATTCAAATTACTGATATTCATTGGTTAGTTTTCAGGGATTTGTAATCRTATCTTTGAAGCATAACAAATCAATTTGATACATAAAAGACTTTTCTAGGGAAAAAAYCACAAGGATACATTGGAACCAAGCAAATAAGCCCATGTGAAAATTTTCAGATTCTGAGTTAYATTTAAGATAGACAATGATATAATATGTCTGTTCTTTGGACGATGATATCTCTGTGATGAAAAAATAGCTGTTTTCTAACTTTTTCTGCCCAACTGCTCAGAGATAACCCCTGATAACAACAAGGGCAAGAAGTTTCTTAGCTATAAAGCAAATAAAAAAGCAAATCAAAAACGAAAAACTGAAAGAAAAAAAGAAAAGACAACACAGATATCATGGTGTTGGGAAGGACTGGAAATAACTAAGTATGAGCCAGAGCAAAAATCGCTGAGCTCTTTGAGAAGTATTTCATGGAATCCTTACTGAAAAAGGGCAAATAATTCTATAGGGTTGGTCTCCAGGTGTCCTACAAAGCAAATAAGTATTAATTTGCTCTTTCTATTAGCACTGAATTGCAGGCACAGCGTCTGAAGATGAAAAATCATGTCCATAAAAAGGAAGGCAAGACCATGCCCAGCTAAAAAATCGAGCCTTTATGACATTGCAATAATGAATGGTTTCTAATATGTCTGTGGCATCTCTGACTTAGAAAATTAAGCATAATGTCCACTTTGGCCTTGTCCTGTGGCTTTCAAAGAGCTGGGTCATACATTTAAAGGCGTAGAGTCCTCATTAAGAAAATTCACTGCTCAGATGTGCTATTGAATGAGCTCTGTGCCTCTGGGAAGATCTGAGTTGCTATCAGTATGTGTCATTTGGGGTGGAGTGAATTAGAGCAACAGAATTACTCAGTCCTTTTTAATCTTGAGTACTRTGCAGCAGGTATCTTGACTGGGAGAGACTTCATGACTTCCTTAAAGCAGAGTTTATATCAGTTTCCTTGCTGGATAAAAGTACTGTTTTGTAATCAGTAAAGTCCTTTTTGACTTCATGCTTATAGCAAAATCCTAAAAAAACATAAGCGCAGYGAAGGGACTGGATTTTTATTTGCGGAACCTGATGGTTGTAGTATTTGCTTGTTTTTGTCCTTATTTTTTGGCTGTGTGAGAGTAATGTCTAGGGACTGTTGCTGAGGTCAACACAAATATAGTAAATCTAAACTATGCAAAGAATGGCCTCTGCTTCAAGTTTAAATAAACAAAGCAGGTGACAAGAGAAATACGTGCAACATCAATACTGCCTAATAAGGATGATGTAAGCATGCATGATTTGGTGGGTTTTACTGTGTTACTGTGTTGTGATTCCCACTGTACTGGTATCTGGCTGCCTTTCTCATGATATAGTTCTCATGGTATTTCTGTGCATCAGAATTATCTAGCTGTTCATTCATTCCTGTGACTTCTCATGATTTATGCCAGCTTAACTGCTCAACTAACTTCAGAGCAAAATTTGTGTTGCTTATTGGAAAAAAAGCAGTGTGTGCAAAAAAAGTGGTCTCTAAGTGGCTGGTGAATCCTCCAGCAGCTCTCACCATGCWTTAAGGAGAAGCCTGGGGAGACATGTGCCTGTGCAGAGATACAGGCTGTCTATATTCAGTATATAGTTACCCGGTGCCTAACCCCTCTGKCTCTTTTTAATTCCTATTATGTTGTTTATGGGAAGAGCAAGGACTGCCTATCCTTTTCATTTTTTTGGTGGAATTAAGGAGTCCTTTTCAGGCACTTTCTGTTCCAGTTTAGAGGCTGACCCTTTCCCATCCTTTGTCCTGCTTTMCTGTCAGCAAGGCACAAAACTGCTTCTAATGGTGCTGCATTAGGCTGATAGTTTGTTTTATGTGCATTTTTATAGTTTATGATTTTTATTAAATTTCAGCCAAGAGATGTAAGATTATTCTCCTTGGAATTTAGGGAAAAAGACTAAAGAGGAGCTATACCTATTTCTGGGAAGATTCAGCCCCTCCTTCCAACATCTTTCCCTTACTCTAATATCTGAAAAGAGAATGCCAAATTACTAATATGAGGATAACTATAACTTGGACAAAGTGTTAGCATGGGCATAGCTTTACTCTTATCCATGCATCTCTGTAACAGGAGAGTACAGATTAGTTGGTCACARAAGCCTAGAGAGATTTAAACTAATTGGATCATTCATGCAATTGGTTATTCTCTCTTGATAAAGCYGCCTCTGATACGTTAATGGCATTCATTGAGGGCAAAGTTAAAGAAGCTATGAGGTGTGATGTATGTTGATGGATACCTCAGAAATCTCCTATGCACACATGTGAAAGCATGGTTTGGTCCCACACAATATTTATATACCACACAACTTATTTTCTGGTATCTAAAATAATAATTTATACTATTTCCAACAACAGCAAAAAGAAAAAAAATAGTAAAAAAGAGAAGAGTTAGTGGATATGGTTTATGAAAAGAGTAATCAGATTAAATTGGCAACATTAGGAAAGCCTCATTACTTGGGATTCTTAAAACTAGATTAGACAAAACCATAAAAACTATTCCTGTTGGAAACAATTCTGTCCTAGTGGAGAGATGAACTGGATGATCTAAGAGGTTGTGTCGATCTCTGCCTTCCACAGTTTTATAAAAATAGCATGTCAATTCATTTATATGTTTTCTGTCCCTGATGAGTGTATCTGCTTTCCTTCAGCCACAGGAAGCCTAAATCAGCTGTTTTTCCTAACTGCTTAACTTACTATCATGGAACTTGGAGGCAAACCAACACTAGCTGATATGAAGGGTAGAAACTGTGGCAAGGAAAAGAGAAAGATTAGCTATTTACATGACAATAGAGAATGACAAAGAAGGATTCTGACAGGACTATGACTTGATTAAGATGGAGCTTTTCATTAATTTTCGTATAGCAACTCTAATTGTTAGAAAAACTATATTCAGCAGTTTTCCATCATTTTAATTCCATTTCAAGTGAGTTAAATTTAATTTACCCAATGACTAATTTTTGGCCTTGTGCAAATGAATAAGTAGTCCATTTTTTCCAAAGGGAAAAGTGTATCTAGCCCCTGAGACATGGAATGACATTCATTTCTGTATTTGAAAGCCTCTGCACATATGTTCTATGTTTAATTTTATATTTTTCTCTACATTTACTTCTAGGAGCTCTGGCTGCCTGTTCAGCTCAAGACTATTGGAAAGCACTATAATATCAATTTTGTGTCATAGCTTCGTATTAGCGTTCATCATTTCCCCAATCAAGTCTTGCAGAAACAAGAGGAACTACCAAATCCGCAGCTATGCTTAAGTAAATCTGTCAGACAATGTGACATTCTTAAATTTCTTAATGAAAAGCCAATGTGAACCTTGTTATGAAAACTAGAACAGCTAAGTTAAATTTATACATATTCAGATCTCTATTTCTAATTATTCAGAGTTTATCTGAGAATAAAGTAACTTTGTGGGAAAGTCTCTCCGAAGAATTATGGCCATTTGTTTTAGCGTTGAAGACTTCTGGGACTCGTCTCCTATTCAAACTTCATTTGGACAAAGAGACGGAAGTGGACAGCTTCCACAGATTTCACTAAGCCTTTGAATTGCTGCATAGGAAGAAACATGCATTCTTACTGCACTATCCAAAAATATGAAACAAATTTCTAGAAAAAGATGATTTACACTTTGCAGAAAGCCACCACTTTGGTTGGATGACAAAAGATGCATGTTCTTCTTCTGACTTCCTTTGCTAACTTGCCCCATCTGTTCATCTTCATTCTGAATATAGAATTAGCTTCAGGAAGAGGAGGAGAACCCCATTCCCTACCCAAGCAGTGACAGATTTCTGATATTTCTTCATGTTATGTAGAAAACCTCAGCAGGATTATTCTAGAAATTGGGCTACCCCTCTCTGACTATTCCTGAGAATAAGACAGACCAAGGGACTCAAGGTACAACATGTTTTGCCACTGTAATTTTAGTGCATATGAATCATCACCTTTTTACTTGCAGTGAAGAAAGCTTCTGCAATATTACATTAAAAGTGGATCTGAATGTTGGGTAGAGGATAGACTCCTAGCTAAATATTTTCTCTGTGTATTTTAGAGGAAGCTTCCATAAGAAAATTATAATATGCGCAACTTTTTAGTATATTGTTTTGGAAGTATTATTTCAGAGTGCATTGATCTAAAACTGGTTTGCTACAAATGTTGAATAATCAGAGTTTGAGATTTTTGTTCTGATGGGTCACATAAAATGCATTTTATCGATTCTGTTTCTTGATTGGAAGAGCGCATGCAAGGAAAATAACTGTAATGAGCCGAGGCCCCTGAATCTCTGAGGAGGGATAGGAAGTAAAGCAGGTCTTGGGAATGGCAGCTCACTTAATATCTTTTCCTTTATGGTTTGTAGAAGAGGAAATGAGAATTAGGTGATGCAAAGAGTTACTGGCTGAGTAGCATTTACGTGAAATTTGATTCCATTAGRTCTGTGCTTATAGAAAGTAACTGCACATGTATGTGCAGCTGTAATTTTGCTATGGATGGGCTTATCTTTGCCTGGACTTTGGTGAAGGATCCTGGGAACTGTATCATCAAGAGATGCTAATCATCAAGGTCCCCTCCCACCTAAAATATCCTGAGATCATTACTGCATTCAGTGGGTTGCAATTTTCTCTCATCACAGTTGACACAAATTGCTTGTCTCTGTGCTGGCTTCACTGCAAGGGAGCCCAGTCAGACTCTCGTCTGGCTCATTTCCTTGCCTCCATTYAGGACAGGAGAACATGCACTTCTTTTCTAGGACTGGATCTACAGTCARGTTGGAAATTAGGGTGGATTTTGACTAAGTCTATTTCATGAGAGGAAGATCAAGCCAGGGAAAGGATGTAGGCATGGTGAACTCCAAAAACCGTGCGCTTCTAGTCCATATGTAGTTTGGGGTTTGAAGCATCACTGCGAGTTCAGGATGCATTGACTGTGGGCGGGGATCTCCCACTTCCAAGCCTTCCCAAGTCCCATCTGCCCAGGCTCCGTGGAAGAGAAGGTGATAAGGTGTTGGATGTGCTAAGGACACCCACGTCCTTTAAGTGTAGGAGGTGAAGCAGTTTCCTAGCAGAGCTGTGAGTGTTTGCAGCATCGAGGGAAGTGTCCTTGGCATTGAAAGCAGCCTTGCATCTCCCTGACAGTGCTGAGCCTCAGATGATGGCCTGATCCAAATAATATTTCTCATTTCCCATGTTGATTCTCTTTGTGAGGGTGGCTGCATGAACAGG
The DNA here is from genome assembly GCF_003343035.1 of Apteryx rowi. NCBI lineage: Eukaryota > Metazoa > Chordata > Aves > Apterygiformes > Apterygidae > Apteryx > Apteryx rowi. Next base: position 35,731 of record NW_020450760.1, on the reverse strand, counting down.
GCTTTAACAATGACATGTCTACAGAAAGCAACTGCAACCGAGACAAAGAAAATTCCTATTAATACCCAGGCAAATCCCCAAATGAACAAGTATGGACTTGTTTGAGGTGTAATTTCTAGGTGGTTCTTTTCTTCCCTCAGAAATTTTGAAGGGGTCATTTCTGTCAGGCAAAGAGTGAAGAAAATAAACAGGTAACAATGTAAAATTTTAGTCTGGGAAGAGAAAGCGCTACCAAATTTTGGCTGCTCTTTTCCTCGCCCTCTTAAAGCTGCAAATTACACCTCATTTCAGAATCTCTGCTGTGATGTGAAAGAGATATTAGACATTGTTGCTCAGAAAAGGCTGGGGTTAAAGTGGCCTCTGCCCGAGCCTCTCTGACTACAGCATTTTAAGGCGTCTCAGGGAAAAGCATGGCAGGTATTATCTAGTGTCATTTTCTCAAGACTGCTTAAACACTGTTGGGGAGGGCGGTAAGGGGGGGGGACCTAAATCCTATTTTAAGATTTCCATTAGCATCCTGCAATCTGTGGAGTGAGCATCGCCTGGATTCCTCGACACTGCAGGCTTCCTGTCCACGCGAGCACAGCRTGCAGCTCGTCCCGTGCCTCTTAGTGAGCACCCCAAATAATCCCGTAGTTCAGGGATCACAGGGGGCTGCGCTGTCCCCAGCAGACTGACTGCAGTGCTGCAGCAGGAATAGGCTTCCCAAAAGACAATCCCCACGTTAGGATACTTTTTAGAAATTATGGCAAAGGGATGCTCTCAGGCACCAGCCRTTTGTGTGGTGCTGATGTGGCACAGAGAGGGCACCTAGGTAAACATGACACTGACACATGACAAGCTGCTTGTTTTTAATATTTTCTGCCAGGCTGAAATCACTTTCATCTGGAAATCTATTTGAATGCATTGATTTACTTCTGTGGAACAGAGCATAATTACTTACAGAGCATAATGTGCACTCAGATAGATAAAGCAAGCAATATAACCCAATGGGTGCCTTAATGTGATGTCCAAGTCATGCATTTGGACACTCAAATTGGCACTTAGGTGCATAAAATTGACATTTACATGTCTAAGTGGCAATTTGGAGCATCCAGATTAGGGATTAAGTTTCCCATGTTTGAAAACTGAAACCCTGTCTCTTTACTTYGCGTGTTGTTATCTGCTGGCTACAGAGCTTCAATAAGCACAGTTAAAGTACTGGGGGATTAAATGAATGAGCGCATGCAAAGTTGTTCATTATAATGCCAAATGATGCAATTCTTGTTTGCAGTCTTGACTGGCTGGATGAAGAGAATACACACATGCTTGTTTTAATGCAAGTATTTTAGGCACCTCAAATACAAGCTAAATATAGCTAACTGGGGAATGTTGCTACTAAAGAACTGGAAAAATGGTGTTCCCATGGGTGTGCCTTCCCACACTGCCTATATTTAGCAAACTGAGACGCTGCTTCTGTGTTCAAGTGAAAACAGTACGAATACAACCCCGTTTACAGCAGCCAGGAATGCTAGTTTCCGAGAGGAAGTGAGGGAACATAAATGCTGGTTTCCAAGACACCTTCTTTTCATTCGGAGGCTGATAGATACGAGCAGCATTGTTAAGCCCCCTTGTTGTACCCAAACAGTAATTTCTCAGCTTTACAGCTGTCATATGAAGAGCAGGCTCTACATCACAGTAYGACTCCCCACCCACCCGTGCCATCAGTGTCAGGCCGGGGGGTTATTTACAGTGTTAGCATGGAAGAGCAGGAGGAAGCATGACTGAGATTAGGAATATGTTTGTTAAGCGCGAGGAAGTAAGTGAGAGAGTGGCAGGCTGAGACTCACCCACGGATTAACGCTCTTAAATTAAATGATAAAATATGCCTGGAATAAAAAGAATTCTCACTGGGAACATCTCCAAGCCTAAGCCCATATGTTACCGGCTAATCATTTCACACCTTCRTCTGCCAGAGTAATTAGACAAAAGTGAAGCGCTACTCTGCTTATTTTTCTTGCTACTGTTTCATAATACCAGTAAAGAAATGATGGGTTATTTTAAGATCACCCCAAATACAGGGGCCCACTGGGAATAGTTCTTTGGTACTCTCGCAATTGGTTTTACTCACCAGTTACAAACCACAAAATACTTTTTGTCAAGGATGTTTTGTTTATTCTTTAACTGGAAAGAAAACTTATACAAATATATACCTGTGGTTGAATTTAGGTCCTGTTGCAAATGAAAGGATTGATTTTTACTGTGTCACATGGACTCTGTGTCTGTGTAATTCCACTGAAGCTAAACCAGTATAAAATTGGAGCAGAGAATCAAGTCCAAAGTGTTTATTGATAATTGAATAGGAAGTGTCAACTGTGTGCTTGGCACTGAGCAGTGCTTTTAACCAGTAAATTTTTACATACATTAAATACACACATGAATCTAACCAACCACACTTCTGCTGGCCTGGGTTTCTCAGCAAGACAAGTGAAGCCTCTAGACTGAAGTGCACAAAACTCTTGTGAAATTTCAGAGACTGGATAAGACTTAGATTTTTCACTCCCAATCACACAGATCCTTTTCACTTTTTTAATCTAAAAGAAAATTGCTCCTCCTTAATATCAGGAGTTAAAATAAAATCCTTGGGAAGTTTGGAAAGCATGTAAAGAATTTACTCCACTTAATACTTAATAGGATTAGAAAGAACTTAATGAATTTAGAAAGAGGAAAAATGATTGTCTTGGGACAGGTTACCCCATAAAGACCTAGTGAAATGTTCTTACCTTCCGCGGGTGATTTTGATACCAACCACCCCTTAAAACACAATAAACAACTGGTCAGACCTAGATAGTACTGGTTTTATTCTACCCACTGTAGAATTCAACCCACCATGCCCCACCACTACCGATTTTCTTCTACCCACTGTAGAAGCCTAAGATGGACCTAGATATCTATTATTGCACCTAAGTTAGAGGGAGCAATGAGCAATTCAGACCAGCTCTTTACACTGTCAATGGAGAGAAGCAGGGGCTGCACTCAGCCCACTGTGACTCCCAAACTGAAGTCCAACACCCCCTTCCCCACTTGCTCTGCCAGTCCTGATGGTTTTGGGTTAAATAGGTAGTCTGAGTCCTTTATCATAGTCTTGAACACTGACATCACAGAAGCGCGGAGTCTGGTTTAGGTGCCATTTTCTGATTATTTAAGAAATTTATGTGTCTCTATGTTCTTCTTTCTCTAGTGGGCGTTAACTACCAGCTTCTCTCATCAGACAGCAACACCTGAGTAGAAACATGAAGGTAGTGGGATACATAGTGAACCAAAAGGCAAATCACTCTGCAGACCTGCTCGTCCTAAGGACAAGCACTGCCCTCCACAGCATGGAAAGGAAAATAGGCTGATATACCTTCAACCACAAAACAGCACCTTGAAGGCAGGATTAAAAACCAAATAAGGAGAGGGCTCCATAGATGGCAATGGCATGCTTGGCTTTAATGTTGATAAAGTTAATGCTTTGAGCTGAATGCATAAATGCAAAAAGCAGTTAGCACAGCTGCACCCTCAAGGGAGCATGAGGGTAGAAAATAAGGAAAAAAGATGAACTGGGAATGAGACATAATGGGGGAGCTCAGGAGTGGGAGATTTGGCAAGCAAGAGCTGACATAGCTCTGCTGTGAGGTCACATGAGGAAGGATTATGGCATCTGCACATATGAGCCCATCAAACCATTTGTATTTTAATCACATATGGGATGAAAAAAAAGTGTAAAATTAGCAATGTGTTGCATGCTTAATTTGTATTGTTTGGAAATCTTAAAAGGAAAAAGTGACCCCCTCCCAGCAAAATACTGACCATCTGATTTTTGAAGCTGGGAAGCCCTGATTTACAAAAGCCCATAGCATATGCCTGAGTTTAAGGTCTTGTTCTTCTCACAGTAAAGTTGATACTTTAATGCTTCATCTTATGTTTGGAAGCAAGAGGAATCTGAGCAAGCTGAACAGGCATCAATTGTTCTGAACCCAGGAAAGAGTCAGATAGAAAGCCAAAACTGAGTATCTGGTCATTAACATTCAGGAATAATAATAATGAAAAAGTATAACTTACTGAAAAAAAATGCCACAATTGCAAAACAATACATTATTTGATTATCTCATTTGCAAACAATAAATGTCAACAGCATCCTAGACCCTTGTCAAAGGCTCCTTAGAGAATGCAAATGTAGCCTTTATCTTACTCTGCCCTTTATTAAAACAACTGTATAGACATGGCTGATAAACAAGACAATTAAATGTAAATGATGTCATCTCCTGGCATTCATTCACTTTAATGAGTCTAGCCAATCACCCAGTGTAAATAGTAATAGCTGGAAAGCAGTAATATTCAAAATCATATTAGCAGACAACAAAGAGAAGACGGTGACCTTTGTTTTTAACTAATGGCTCAGCCCCAGAGTGCAGTGCATGACAATCCAGCCAACCGCCGCTGTCATTTTTTARCTCTGATTAAATTTAAACATTCAGTGTTTATTGGACAAACTTAGTGAGGTGACCATTTGTGGTGGTAGATGATGGGTTTAGAGGTGAACTTGTTCAGAAACAAGCAAATCAGGTAGGCAAAACTCCTTCACACTGAATCAGTTCCCCTCATCTCTGTTCCTTTTCCCTGTGATGGATTTGCTCTCTTACAACTGCCATAAAAGGACATGTTCAATCTTGGGCCATTTTTCTGCTGAATAGTTAGAAATGGTGGAACTCAATACCCCCTCCCTTATGCCCCACACCCTTTCTCCCCTCCCAGGCATTGTTATCTCCTTAACACATTTTTCCAAGCACTTCCAGACTTTTTTTTTTTTAATATGGAAATAAGGTACTGACTTCTCACCTTGCTTTTCCTGTAAATGACTTTACTCCATAGAGCATTCTGTTTTCAATATTTGTTGGGGGAGAGCCCTTACAATACTTAATAAAGAGCGCTTAGTGTCTAACAGAAATCAGGCAAACTCAGCACTTCCATCTGCCCTACGCATACAAAATAAAAGTCAAACACCCTTAAGAGATGAGTCATCAAGAGAAATTAAATGTTGCTTTTTTGTGATTTTTTCTCTGTATATTTAGTCCATGTTGTGCAGTTTGTCTCACCACTGAGATGTGCAGAGCATATTCAAAATGCAAATGACCATTAGATCTAGATGAAAATATTCCATCCAGAAGCTGTTACTGTTTTTAAGAAACCAGTTCCTGTGACAAGGGCATTGAAAAAAAAATTGCATTTGTAGCAATTGCATTTAACATTACAGAGAATATTGCAACAGAAATAGTTCATGAAAAAGAAGTGTGTGAAGAGAAGAATCATTTACTAAATGCTTAGTTGAAAAGGATGTTCAGCATCTTCATCTGACATAAAAACACAGAACTGAGAAAGCCAGTAAAGTTACACTGATTGCTTGAGTTGAGGGCCTGGGATCTCAGCATTCAGTCTGATTGGACCCCACTAAAATTCATTTCAGTATTTGAAGTTAAAGGCTTTTGTTTTGTCTCTTTGGCCATGGAATAGTTTTGATGTACTTCCATATAGTGCTCCCAAACTTTGTCCACAAAATGATGGCACTGAAAACTATGTGGGAGTTTAATGGCAAGTTTTTCTCACACACATACACCCATCAAATGTATGTCACATGTTAGTTGATAGCCCATGAAAGTAAATGTGTCTTTGCTTAAGACTGCAAGTAGGGGAAGAATGGGTTAGTGGTCTTTAGGGTGACATACACTGAGTACTCTGCTGTGCCCCAGACTTTTGGGGTGGCCTTAGACACATTATTTGGCCRTATTTGGTCAGCACTTAGTTAAGGGGCTTGGAGGTACCTCAGGTAAGCAGGTACCAGCCGGCTTCTGCGCTTCCTTCCTCCTCCTGAGCAAAAGAAGGGATCCAGGACTTGCAGAAAGCAATAGGGACTGCATGGAGTTTGCAGTGCTGTGGCTTCTCTAGTAGTAGTAAAGTGTCAAGACTTCAGGAGAAATGTAGGCCATCTGAATTTGTCCTCTGGTCACATGAGTGTCAGGGTGAGGATGGGGATACCAGGTTCTCAGACATGTGAACGAACGGTTAAGAAACACATCCTCCCAGTCAGAGATTTGGCTTTTGCTTTTTTTTTTTTTTTCTTCCTGACATGTGTGCTGTGTAGATACAGAAAAAGCATGTAATCTATTGCATGCATGAAAGTTGGTTATCCTATTCAAAAAACCCTTTCAATTGCTATCGGACTGTGCTCAGCCTGTGTATGATAGGTCCCTAACTTAGTTATCTGCTTTCAAGAAAGAGAGAGGGAAGCAACTCATATCACCACTCTCCAGGGCTGCCAGAGCTCAGCCTTCTTCACAGTCCTTAGAATAGTGGGGCTACCTAATTTAGATGTTTAACCTTCATATGTTATATAAACATACGCACGTATACACACACACACACACACAATGTGTCTATATATATATATATATATACATATGTGCACACGCACATAGATAAATAAAATACCATATATTTATATATATATGTATCTGGCGAGATATGTGTGTGTGTGTGTGTGTGTGTGTGTGTGTATATATATAAAATATTCTGAGACCAGTATATCACTCCTTTCTCACCACTGCTACAGACACTAGTCATTATCAGAGGAAAAAAAACTTATCCCAGTTGTGTTATAAAGTAGAGCTTTGATTCACAAGCAGGTTCACACCCTTGAGGGGAAGAGACTGACTTAGATGTGCGAGTCCTCTGCTACGGTTGCTGAGTGCGCAATGAGGATCAGGCCTAAATCTTTTTAAAGGTAAACAGTGGAAAAACGTGCAGCCTGGATCTGACATTAAAGTCTTTTCATCTCTCGAATAATCATCTCTCATGAAACAAGGACTCTGGTTTGAGTTTGCAATAATTTCCTCGTAAGCGTTGATCTGTTTCACTATTTTACAGCAAGTAAATTTTCTTCTCAGTGGGTGAACTGCGTGCCAAACCATAGGCAAACTTCTGAAAAACTGCAAACACTTACACTTTACTGCAAATGTAACCATAACAATTCAAAGTACTAATTTTCTACCTCATATAATATGTGTAAGTATGCCTTAGCAACACTCACGGGGAACATAATTTAACAGTGCCTCTATCTTCCTTACCTCGAGATGGGAAATTTCTGTCACATACTTAACAGAAGGCCTGCTGTCTGAGGTTTCCATGTGCTTAGCTGCACTGTTTTTTAAGGAATGTCTTGAGGGGGTGTTTGTTTTTCTTTAACCCTTCACTAGCCATGAGAGAGCTGATGAAAATATGATATTTTGGCTCCCAGTTTCTCCTTGGGTTAAAAAGAAAAAAAAAAGAAATTAGAAAATTTGAGCTGGGCACCTCACAGGAGGAGATCTGAAACTGGGAGTCTTTATCAGTAGGTGAGAAATAGCTATCTGCTGTGTAGTTTATCCCACGACAAGAACTGCTCAGCATATTGGCAGCTTCCTGACTACTTCCACATTCTAGTTAGTATTTATATTATTCATATTTGTATTATATATAGTGCTAAGCTTACACATATGGGAATATACAGGCTCTGCTCTGAGAAACTCTTATTTTAAAAATAAGAGACATATGAAGCATGAGACAAAGGAAGTATTTCTGTCCTCTATAACAGATGACTGTGTGAGACAAAGAGACTGAGGACCAGAGCCACAAAGACATTTGGAATTGACAATGATTTACATCAATAAAATCAGTAGCAGGTTTCGAACAAGTTATTTTGCAAGTTAATTTGGATACAAGATACACATGAAACTCAATGGTCTGACTTTTCTCTCACTCAGCCAGTGAAGTCTTTGTCACCACAGACAAATTTTCATGTTCTCAGCTCCAAAAGTAAATGTCCTAACCATGCTCAGCTAACAGTGCTTGGGGAAGACAAAGTTTGCAGGGAAAGGTAATGTCTTCTTTTTTTAAGCCAAGTGAGAGGCATTTCAAAATAGGATCCAGAGGAGCCAGCATGCTGGGAAGAGAGCAGACCAAAGGTCCACTTTGTCTAATCTCCTGTCTCTACGAATGAACCCTAGCAGGTGCTCAGGAAAGTATTTAAGGATGGCGCAGGCATACAGTGACATGCCCCTGGTGAAGTCCCCTAGCCCACAGCTACCAGCAGACCAGGCACTTTGAGGGCCAAAGGTGGTACCTCAATACCTCCTAATCATTTTAATTCTATGAATTTGTCTACCTGTGTTTTGAATCCATACAAACTTTTGTCAACTACAACACCCTGTGTCAATGAGTGTCACAGTTTATCTATTCCCTGGGTGGAAGAAGTACCTCCATCTATCTGTGTTGAGTCTGTCCATGGGGTAGTTTCACTGGGTGTCTCCTAGTTCTTGCTCTTGTTCCCTACTCACTTTCTCCTTACCTTTCATGATGTTTTAGGTGTCTTTAACACCCAGTAGGAAATGATAAAGAAAGGATGTGTCTGAAATCCAGTGTTTCTCCAGGACTTGGGTGTCTACTTCTAGGCATGAATTCAGTATCTATGTAAGATTGGGATGTGTAATCCAGTCCCCACCAAATTTAGATGCCAAGTTGTCCCTTTGGTTATTTTGGATGAATGTTTGACTCTTCTTTTGAAGGACTGCCAGAGAAAGAGGAAATGATGTTTAGCTCTTTATGTTATAGCCTGCTGCTAAGGGAGTTGCCAGAAAGTAGGATACTCAAATTCTTTGTCTCCTTCAGCCTTATGGGATTCAGACCCACATCTCCTGTCTTGCTGAGGAGCCCAAAACACCATGCTGCAGGCTGGCTGGGACAGAGGTCCAGCCTTTCCCCTTGTTAATAAAGTTGTGAGAAAGAGGAGGTGGGAAGCACTTTTCTCCCCCATTCTGCTGACAGTGACTCACTGCAGAGCGCAAAGTTAAGGAGTAACTGAGGAAGCAAGAGGGAGCACATGTGATTGGGGCATGCAATCAGCAGGTTGGAGCTGGCCCCTGCTCCAGTGACGTGTATGCAGCCTGCAGTAAAGAGCATGCACAGGAATGGACCATTAGGCACTGAGGTGTTGCAGGTGAGTAAGCCTCTGCACGGGTGATTAGGCAGGAATTTTGAGAACTGTCCTTTCAGGTATCTAAATCCTACTTAGGCTTTGCTTTGAGCACTGAAGTCTCTTCATGGATCAAGGCCTGAACCTTGGGATGACTCAGTACCTGACCTCTGCTGCACACTTGCCAGGGAGGCCCCAGTTCAGCCAGTCACATCGTGGTGGCTGAGGTGATGGGCTGCAAGCCCAAGCGTGAGCTTTGGTGGTGCTGCACGGTCGTGCTGAACCTCCCAGCCACCAGCTTTCACAGCTGAATAGACTTCACACTTGTAATCAGAGCTAGAAATCAAGATATAAAACTTCCTAACCCTAATGAGAGCTGCCGGAGTAATATTACAAACTTTGTAAGAGGAAGGGCTTTCACTATACATAAATTAATATATGGAGTTTTGATCCTCATTAATTACACTTGTAACCCCTCCTATCATTCATCACTGCATTTATTACAGCATTCAGTTTTCCTGAGGTACTTTGCTGGCAAAGCTCCACTTTTTATGGGCATGAAAATATTTGTTACATGAACTGTTTTTCTGACATCAATTTGGGCACAAACCCATTTTCCCCTTCCATCAAAATTTAAGATAAAAAAAATCCCAAACTCACAGCAAGACAAAATGGAAATCTTACAACTGTGCTTAACCCAAAATCATGCTCCCAAACACAGATGTAATTCACTGAAACATTTCACATGAATGATTTTTGAGATATTTCACCTGGATTTCAAACTTTAATTATCTTGACAGATTTTTTTTCCTTAAAATGAACTTCATTGTGAAAATGCAGCCTTTTAAAATGAGAATTTTGAAGAAAGGAACCCTTTTGTTTTCAAAATATCTAATGGACAATTCCTCTCTCTCCCTCCTTATACGCATGATTCCCTCTGCTCCAGTAATTAGAAACAGAAATTTCATCACAACATTCCCATTTTAAAACATTATCTGCCCTGAGCAGTTGCACTGGATGACATTTTGCTGTGTCTAGTGCTGCCCTCAAGGAAATGTACTTGCTCAGACATTTTGTTCAAGCCAAGAACATTTTTGACACCCACAAGGAGCCTGCCAAGGGACTGTGAGCATGGTGCATGAGAGCGTCATTCCAGCCCTACAAAAACCTAAACCACATGAGCAACTTGAACCATGATTTCCTCCTCTCAAAGGAAAAAAGAAATTCATGTATATATAACGGCATTTGAGTTTTAACTGAACAGCCTACATGATGGCAAAATCCAGGAAGTTCAAGAGTGGAGCTTATTCACTGCTGAGCAATGTTAAACAAATATTCACCACGGCATCTGATGCATGATAAAGCTTTAAACCTCTTGTGCTTTAGTGAACCTGAGGAACCTCTCTTTTGAATGAGACACAACTCAGGCATTAGTCAGACGGGAGATGAGATGCAGTCCTATAAAATAACCACATTAGTATGAAAAATGAGACATAAAGCAAACTGTCCCCATATGCTGCTATCCATATCTCAGAAAGATTTTTCTTGAAGTTTCAGCATAACGATCATCAAGGGAGTTTATGCACCCTGGCCTGGAATTGATATTTTACTAGAGGGGAGGAGAGGGAGACAAACTCAGACAAAGAGATATCCAGGAAATAGGGACAGATGGAAGATAGCTGAAACAAAAAAAGTATTGGCAAGGGAGACAGGGAATGTTTTCCACTGAACTGCCTTTGGGTACTGAGCATGGTGTTCTCATAAACACAAGGAAAACTGCTTGGGGTCCTGCCACCAAACCCTACTTACATGTAATGCAGTTGTCTATCCCRCTGCATTACTGATTACTTGTAACAGCTTTTTAATGTAGTTTGGGGGATACAGTGTATGTATCATTTCTTTATTGCAGTCAAGTCTTTCAATCATCATCATGATACAAAGGAAAACCATTGTTTGGAGCAGATGCACTCTTTTATTTGCTAATATGTTCTTCGTTGACACTAATTTGCCACGGCAAAATTTAGCATCCGTCTTCAAAATGCTGCTCACTAATGCCATTCCAAAAACCAATGGGTATGCAATAAACAGCATCAAACAATCCATAATAAAGCGGTTTTACTACAGATGTTCATTATGCACATGAGTCTCTGTAGCAGCCTGTGTATTTTGGAGAAATGTATGAAATTAGTGTGGAAAAGCAGTAATTAAAATTAAAGTTATTTCTCATATAAAATTCAGTAAAATCAGAACCACAGACATGTTACAGTTCTCAGTTCTCATGAGTGATTCCTCCCCCCCTACTTCAAAGCATGATTATTAATTTTGTTGCAGAGTAGGGCATCATATCCAAAGCTATTCTGGATTACAGTAGACATCATGCTTGTGAATAGCAAATATTTGGACTTTAGAGATTTGGTGTTATTTTCATTAATACCTCTGAACACACTCCTGATTCCTATTTTCCCTAAGAATCCATCGGATACCTGTGATGAATGCACTGCATGCTGGRTTAATTGCCCTGTCAGCTCATGGCCTACCTCTTGCACCCTAGCTTCCTTGCAGTGCTATGCAAGGCATTTGTCCTGTGCTGTGGCTCTCTCCCGTGACTGGATATATAAGCACTGTCTGATCACATGAATGGATGTGCTCTCAGAGCCTCATCATGTGAACTGCAAGTCAATCCACCACATGGTTAGGATGGCATCATTTTACAGTTTTAAATTCAAAATTTTAAATTTACATTTTGATTTACGTGTCTGGCTGTATGAATAGATGAAGGCCTCTTACCCGGAGCGCAAAGGTGCCAAGTGCTCTCATGGAAGGCTGCATGGTCTGCCTGAAAGAAACAGGCCCCTATTTCATTGTTCTCAGCACCTCTGTCCTGAGGTCATTACTTGTAGCACCCATTAGCAGAAGAGAAAAAGATTTTCATGAAATGACCAAAATTTTTTTCAGAATTTGAACTTTTCCCAGCCCATGGCTAAGAAAATGGTGCTGTGTTAAAAAAAAAATAAAATGATAATAAATTAAATTAATTAAATTATATTAAATTGTATAATTAAATTATGATAAAATATATTTTTTAAAGCTTTTCCCTTTGATTTTCATTTTTGGATAATTTTAGATTGATCCTTGTTTTAACTAAACAGTTGGGTTTTTTTCTTCCCTTTTGCTCTTCTGGATGTGGTAAAAGTTTTGTGGAGAACTTTTCCTTTAGCTGTATGTCTAGAGATTTAATGTGTGTGGTCCTTTGTTCTTGATATGTTCATATTGAACAGTCTTCAGATAAAGCAAGCAGAGCATTAATCACCCCATGTGGTCTGTGGATCCTGACAGACCCTTAGGTGGCCTGAGCAGAGGAGAAATGTATCTGAACAAAAGTTTACCAGCAAACACTGCTGAATTTTGGAAAAATTAGTATCTTAACTGTCAACTATTTTTATCTTGAACCCAACTTCGGGAGTTTGCAAGGAAAAGCTGGAGTCCCTGTCTCTTAGCAAGAGCAGAGTGTCAGGACTATGATCCCTTGCTTCCCAGAACACTAGGGGATGCAGAAGGAGAAGATGGTATCAATCAGAGTTGAAGGTAACCACAAAATAGCTGTGGAATGAGTTCCCAGCATTGCCTGTGAGGTTTACATGCAGATGTGGCATTCATCAATTCCCAATGACATCAGTCTGTGTGTTGCAATATCAGGACAAGAGGCATGATTGATTAATTTGTAGCTCTGACTCCTTTTCCTGACCTAGTAACTCCCCTGCTCTCCAACACTGAATATGAAGGCTCAGACAAAAGGAAAAAAAGGGAAAATGAGATCCCCTTACTTCATTCTTCTGAATAGGAAGATAAATGAGCTCCCTATTGAATAAGGCAGCGATTCGCTGAAAAGTGCTAACTATATTTAGGAATACAGCGTGAATTTATTTCCATGAAAAAAGGCATCTCTCTGAGTCATTCATAAGTGGCAAGAGGAACATTAAGTGCAGTTAAATATACTGTTAAAACTGTTTTTGGAATATCTCCATTCCCTCACAGAGTAGTTTGGTTTTTGAAATGACCTTGTTTCTGAAACCTGTGTCTGCACCCTCAACCCATAAAGGCAACTTAATAAACCTTCCAGACCTGAAATGAACGTTTTGATGACACTATGAATACACTATATGCTAAAGATCTTCTATTCCATTTTCTATAACCATAAACAGATACGCTTTAATGGTCTGATGCCTTTACCTTAAAAAATTCCAATTTAGTTCCCTAGAGCTRTAATAATAAAAACTGCTGACATTCTGTTTTTATTTTTCAGAGTAAGAAGAACCTGTATTATAAAGGCTTTTCTGTATTTGYGGACTGGTGAGATCAAGCTGGGTCTTAGAACCAAGTATCTTTGTTAACAAGAACGACACCTGAGAGGGACGTGACTTTTTAAGCTTGACACAGGTGACAGCAAGTCTTTCAACTCACGAAGCCTATTCATTTTTGTCTTGAAAATAGCTTTGTAAATGACAAAGTTTAAAATTTGTTTGATTCATCTTTGCTACTTTCAGCCGTATTTCTATCACTCTTAGTTTGAAGATGGGATCTACCCATTTCTGTCAGAATGCACTGTACAGAAAGGGACTCCCTCTTTACCAGGCCTGCTGTGCCTAATTTTGACATTGCTAGATTACAGGAGTTAAGGTTCTGGTTTTTGGGAGGCTCTACATTGCAGATAGCAAGAATAAGGCCTTAACATTTTCTGTTTTCTTTAGTTTTTAGACTTAACTGCACATAAAATGTGGATACAAGGGTAGTAGCTTGCATTATGTCGAACAGGGAAAATACTGCTTGCTGCAGAAACTATATCCGTCTCCTGTGGCATGTCATAAAATGTCTTACATATTTTAACTCAAATCTGAAATGGCAATACAGAAATTAGACATGGATGCAGCATTTTGCTGCCTATTACAGTAAGTGTTGACATTGTATTGAAAGCACAGCCACAATGTAGAAAAAACATTTCTTATATTGATCTGACAGAATTCAATCTTCAGATATCTCAGAGCAACCAGCATGGGGTTATTCAGTATCTGCACAAGCCGTATTCTAATAGTTTTCACAAGGAATGATCACAGCAATCTTTTGTAGGCCTGCATTTTTCTATTTTTGCTGATTCCTCATTCTTTGTTTTTTTGTTGTATTTGCTYGAGAGTTCGTATACAAACTACATTCAAAAAGCTTTGGAGATTTGAATCTCTTTACAAAAGATATAAACCCACTTCTGTTTGTTTGTTTGCCTACCGGGAAAACTTCTGTTGAAGTAGTAAGTTGTTTTTTTCCCCCCCTTTATACATGACCATAAGAACAGCCATTCTGGACAATCCAGAGCCATATCCTGTCTTTCACAGTGGCCCAAAGCAAGCAGATACCTAATGAAGGGTGTAAGACTGAAGTAAGCACAGATCAACCCTTCTTCAGAACATCCTCCCCGTGGTTGGTGGCCGAGGGATTCCCTGAGACAGAGGGCATGTGTTTGTAGTTAACAATGAAAACCAGGTTATTTTCTTCCACAGATTTGTCCCATCACTTCTTGAACCCATACTAATACAAATGGAATTTTAAAATACATTTTTAGAGCAGAAATGAGTAGTGCTGAGGCTATAGAAAAAYAGAAGAAAATAAAAATAGAATAGAAAAATAGAATAGAAGAATTTGGGTTGTCATGATTGTTAGTGACACGAGAGGTTAGGTCTCAGCGTTGGAAACCATTGCATTGTGGTTATGATTGCCAGGGTCAGAGATTTATATGTCTAAAGGAAAGGAGAAGAGAACAGAAAGAGAGAAAATATAGGAACTGTAATGAAATTGGTCATGGGAACACAGGTCTAATGTTTGAGGTCATTGAATCTAGCTGCCTAATACTGGAGGCAGCCAGATCTTGCAGTCCCTACACACTGTGGTGAGACTGTCAAATAACCAGGGCAAGGTTTGTAGGGAGACGTATTATCTCACTGGAAGAAAAACACCAAACAATCTTTCAGACACATGAGCCTTATTTTATGTTTGAAGAAAATGAAGCATAGGTTAAGAACAATATATCCTTAGATCATCGTTGTTACAAGATGACTACAATTGCAACACTGTCAGATAGTTAATTTTTACTGTTAAGAGTCCCTGAGAAATATGTCAATTTAACTTACAAAGTATTAAGAGAAGCTTCCTAAAAAATAAAATGATCCTCTCTGCATAAACCTGAATTTCAGGCAATTTTTGTTTTTACATCCTATTCCAAGATAAGCCTCAACTTAGTGTTAGAATGGAGGTTAGGGTTAGAAAAGTAGAAAGAAAAGCCAGCTCATGCTTTTGAACTCAGTTAGAATGGAAGAAAATCCTGATTGACACCAAGCTTCTAAATCTCATGAACATCAGAGCTACGTCAGCATCCAAAACTGAGGCAGTTCTCAAAAATCTCTTCATATTCTGTAGAAAAGACTCCTGATGAATTGAGACCCTAACCTGGTAAAATCTTCCCAGACCTGGAGACCATTATGCATACTGTCCTCTAAGCAATGAGTCTTCTTCTCCTGAACCAGAATGGACTCTCACAGTTATTGGCAAAGCTAGTATTTTTCTGCGGTTCAAAATCCCTTTTTCATGCTTCCGCCCTTCTCAGCAGAGGTTCTAAATCTTTATTCTTTGAAAAGGTACCTCAGAGGAGGAACCACCTCCCATTGGATTCAACATAGCTGCCTGGCACACGCGTCTGTGGCTGATCATAGCAGAGGATCGGGCACTTCTCTACCTCACCCAGGTAGTCAGAAGATAAAACAGGTTATAGAATTTGGAAGTAAACCATTCTACAGACAGGGAAGTGAGGCTGAACTGGAATTCAGAGACAAATTTCAAGGAAAACAGGGGCTGAAGCAGGGACTTAACCCCAGGTCTCAAACCCTAGATTTGGGCATTCCCCCAAAAGATACCTTGCATCTTCAAGTTCAAAGGGCCATTTTAAGGTGATTACCACACTTTGCCCATTTAATAAACTTATCTCCTGTGAGGGACTGCTTGGTGTAGATCCTACCCTACAGTCAGTTGAGCAAACATTATAGATGACTGAAAATTTTATGACAGGGAGCATTTACAGTGCTGATTAAGTAAACATTTGCTTTTAAATATTTGCATACTGATACTTAGATTTATGAATGTGAATTCTCAAGATCCTTGCTTTTATAATCCCATTTCAACAAGGGCAATTACTTCTGTTCTGCTAACGAGGAAAGTACATACCCAGTATTAAGAGACCATGAGGAATAGTGCAGATCAAAGGTGCAGATTACCAGCTGAAACATATTTTCTCCTCACTTTTATTACTGGATGCTATTTGCATACAGAAGCAGTTCATTGGTTTAAGAAATTTTTCTCTTCTTGCTGCTGATTCCCACTTGAAGTCATGCTCCTCTTATTGTGACATGACGGTTGATTGCCGTGGAAAACATTATCAAGTCATCCTTCAGTGATCATAGGTTCAGGTGAGGGAATGAACAGCTCTTAGATCCTGTTTTCATGCTCATATCGCATGTATTAAAGTATTAATGCTGAAGGGAAACAATCCCCCATGCAGTATTTTTCCATCATATGACAGTAGTTTATGAGGCTTTTGGCATTATAAAGACAGTCACCATGATTTGTCCTTCATGATACTCTTAGGGCAGCACTGCAAGACTCATAAGAAGAGAGTTTATAATTAAACTAAAAATCAAACCTACTAATACAGGGCTACTGCTGGATTTTCCAGCACATGATGTCTCCCCTGTGGCTCTCTGTTAGACTGCAATCTTTTGGGGTCAGGGAATGCTTTGATAGTAACGTACTGTGTTTTTGGCACTAAATAAATACTAAATGTTTGTGTACAGCAATAGCTTTTAAAATCATAGTCAATTACAAGTAACATATCTCCAGGAACATTTTTCACTGTCTTGTACTACTTGTGTTATTCACCCAGCATCTGCATCGGCAGTTTAGGAGCAACCTGACACCAGAGCACTGATATGATGCAACTAACATTCTCTTCCAGTACATAGCGGCTAAACATAAGATTGGTTTATATGCAAAAATGATCCTTGGTGAATACATTGGGAGAGAAAAGCTTTATGTGTTTAGACATAATAGAAGATTAACCCAAATAAAATTAAAGGGGGATTTCGAACCTGCATGATTTTTCAGATCTGGATTAAGATTCAGCTTTGTAGTTGGTGTCTTCTATTTGTAACACAATAGGATAAAATAATCTGGAGATGGATAATCAGTTGCTTGTATGATATATTCCATCTCCATTTTCATAACTGAAAGAAGGCAGTCCTTGCTAAAAGGAAGAAAGACAATAAAATGACCTCTAAAATGGTCACTTTCAACCAGTTCTTTGTTTCATATTTTACCCTAGTCTGACAGTTCTTTCCCCAGCTCGTTTCTTTGGAGGGAAAAGCACACTTAAATAAGACTTAGGACTGGGTATCAGAGGGTGTTCACATGTTCATGGCAATAAAAAAGTTCARCAAATTAGTTATTCATTTTCTTTTTGTCACCTGGGAATTTTTCACAACAAAATGTTTCTTTGCTGCCATATGCTACAGTTCCATAAAACATATAATCTACTCAACAAATTATAAAGGTCACAAAGAAGCGAGAAGAATACAAGAAATGTAACATCTTCACCATGCACAATCAGCATGAATGAGGAAATGTGTCCTCTGTGGAATCACCTTTTTCTGAGGTCCTCACAGAACTTGCACACTTCTCTGCGAGGGCAGGTAACATCACTGCTGGGAAAGGGGATTTCTATGAAATGTGGAAGTGCTCCAGGATATGAGGTTGATGAGTCTCTGACTCAGGCTTAATTATGGCTCTGGTTCAACAAAGCACTTAAGTCTCATTGACTTTGCTTCAGTGAAATACGCCTGTTTTGCACAGTCCTTGTTGTATCACTACACCTGGGATTGAACACAATGATAGTTTTGATCTTTCAGGGGATGTTGTCAGTTTTAAACATATATTAAAGAAACAAAACAACCCCCAAACACCGAGTTTGGTTGCCAGTGATATAGATAATGGGTTATTCAATTACAACTAAAATGTGCTTTCCATTTCCATTACTTTCCATTCTCTCTGCYGGATGACCACAGTTTGGGGTTTCTCTGTTTGGGAAATGAAAACAGATTAGTCTGCTTCACTTCTGTTTACAGCCAGTTCCTAATAAATTTCACTCAGAGGTTCTTGTCTGTCAGCCCTGTACTTGAATTCTCCAGCTATAAGTCCTGCAAGGAGACAGCAAAATCATTTCCATTAAAATTAAATAAATTGCTAGATTACTTATTTTGATCCAAAATTTTGGCTGCTAGAGGAAAGAATCACATTTTGGTYATGTCTGACTTTTAATTGGTTAAAAAAATCCTCTACTAACTTTTAGAAAGATTTGCTATTTTGTGCTCTAAACCTATTTACTTCAAACCTGCCTCCAATTCATTCTCCATTTACAAAATTTCTAGCTATCATGCTTTGCTCAATACAGGGTGCATGTCTGACATAGTATCAGCACCCTGCTGCTGGGCAAACTCCCAACGCGGGATTGTAAAGGAACGAGTGAATACATGAGATGGCCCCAATCTGATCTGGCGCAATTCCCAGAGCAGAAATGGAAGAYGCTCTGTGACTAATTCTGGTTCCTTTTCCCTCTCTTTAAAGAAAGTACATGTTTTCGTTTACTCCATCAGGAGGTATAAGCTGATTTCATTTCAGACTTGTATTACTGTATTTCAATGTATCAATTCATTCCCATACTACACAAATTCCCATCACACAAATATCTGTGATACAAGCTGTATCTATAACTATAGTGTATAATCCCTTTTATCCACTGCACATGCCAGATTCTGTTTTGAAAGAGACAACAGTTTCAACAGTTTCATTGTATCACTAACACTAACATTTTAATAAAATCTATTCATAAAATGCCTCAAATTCACCTATGCAGAAGTTAGATATTTCTTGATTTGTCATCTAAGGAAACTATTAGGATTGCTTGACTTTCTCTTTTTCTCTCCTTTCCTTTCTTTCTTTCTCTCTCTTTCTTTCTCTATCTCTTTCTTTTTCTTTTTTCTTTTCTTTTCTTTTCTTTTCTTTTCTTTTCTTTTCTTTTCTTTGATAGGAATTAGACTTACATTTCCATGAAACAATCTGAAAAAAATTGTCTATTTCCATGAAAAATTTCAATGTGTTCTTGAAAAATCAAGTATTTGGATAATTAGAAAATTTTGCTATGTTATCCCATGAAAGTTAACAGTTATGTGGTGATCTATTTGTGTCTTCCTAATTAGAGTATACCCCCCCATAATGCATCACTTTTCTTTCCCAAGAGGAAAGACTAGGGTATATCACAGACTTTGTGGTCTGAAAGCCAGACAATAGAGGAAAATATCCAAATCAAATAGCCACCTCAGGCTGGAGTTCTCATCCAAAATACATCTGCTTTTATGTAACTTATTGCCTCCCTTCTCTGAGAAGGGAGGGATGATATTGCATCATAAGAAATATATGGAAAGTCACACTTAAACAAGAAGGTAGGAGCAAAAGGCAGGGGAACTGCATTTCCAGACAGAAATAGCCTTCCCTGAAAATGTTCACTGCTTGAATTAAAGTGCAAGGTTGGGGAGCTGGGTAAGAGGGAAAGATATAGGAATTCTGGTAAAATTTCATTTTTCAGCCAGCTTTAAAACCATGTTTGCAAATCTAACCTTAATGTTAGTTATTGACATTCTTATCCCACAGGACATTGATCCAGCATATACAGTGTTGGAAGCTTGCAGAAGTCTTTAATTTACAATTAAATTGCTTGATGGAGTTAGTGGGGGCTGTGTGAATGAGGGAGGACTAAGTATTTGGGAAAGATGCTCCAGAAACTTAAGYGTTAAGCTTAATTCCATGGATTGACAGTCAGAAAACTCTTGTTTTTAAGTTCTGACAGAAAAATTGATGACATTTGCCAGGAMTACACAGCTGGGGCAGAATTGGAAGATACAGCCAATGTCAAGGCAGGCCACTCAGAGCAGCTGCTCTGCCTCACAATTGGGGCAGGAAGGTGGTCCAGACACTCTATTTACCATCTGACCCTCCATGTCTCCTTTGCCCTAGAAGTCAGAGACACAGTGGAAGCTCATCTAGTTTCCTGCCCGAGCAACAAATGTCAAAACCCCTTCAGTAAATCTTCTCTCAGGCAGGCTTTATTCCACAGATAGACATGCAGCAGAAATGGGGCAACTCCTTCATGTAGAGCAGGAGACCCTTTGGCAGGTCTTCATTCAAAGCAGCTGCACCTTGCAATGAGCTCTGAGGAAAATTATCCCTGCTTCAGGAAAGAGCTCCTTTAATTTATTCATTCCCCTTAAAACAAAACTATTCCCCCTTACCCTACCTGCTCACTCTGTGCTGGGACCTCGTTTGGGCCTATCAGCAGCGAAACYGGCCTCTGGGCTGATTCCCAGCACCATTTGCTGCTGTGTAGCAGAGCAGAGCCAGGAGCTTTCCAAGCCCTATAAGGTCCGTAGGCACGGAGGCAAGGTAGCCCGTTGGACTATCATGGCTCAGGCGCATCAATTTCTATAATTAAGCCACAGTGGACTTTCAGACACCTCTGATTCCCCTGGCTGAATGATAGGGGATGTGTGTACAGCTGGGYTCACTAAGGAGCTCTCGGCACTAGTCTGAAACAAGGCTCGAGTTCAATACTCTGATGGTGGAGTGAGGCATTTTAACCACTCAGCTTGTGAACTTTAATAGTTTGGCTGCAGCACTGGCTACAGGGCTTTCACTGACTTAAAGCTCCATCCAGGCCTTGCACAGTGCTCCTTCGAAGGGGAACAGAGGTCTACCACTCCCCTGTGCCTCCTCATTTTTCTATGTGAGCATTTTGCAATGCATGTGGTAGACCACATCTTCATTTCCCAGTCACCGAGAAGTGAGAACTGACATGCAGTTGTCACAGCTCAATGAAAGTGCAGCAACACACCATCTAACCCATGTGTCATCGTTCTTTTGCCAGTATCGCATCCTCCTGGTCAAAGCTGCCTTGTCCCAGTGAGTCCCACCGAGCTGGCATGAGCTGCTGGGGTGAAAGCATCACAGGCAAATCAGCGCAGCTGCTATGGCCTATCAGGGATCCACCACCCCTTGAACCCTGCCCAGCAGTCTGCGATGCTGTGTAATGTTTATGCCCAGGAATCCTCCCRGCGCTGTCTTGTTTTTCCATTTCCTCCACCACCCATTGTTTCCCTTCCGTGTCTCTCCCTCTCCACACCCCTAGCAAACACATGTATCAAGCTGTGCTTATTTGGATAGTGCAAAGCATTTCAGCAAAATGTCTTCAACAGTGGAGTTGTGCAAGGTCTACAAAAGGAAAGGCCTGTGGATAAGGCACTAGTCAGGAAATCTGCTGTTTGGCTTTTGCACTGACCTGCTGTCTGATTCAAGGCCAGCCACTTTGGCCTCAATCCTCAGACCTATTTAAACYGTTAGCTCCCAGTGAAATCAATGCGGATGACATGCCAGCAAACTGTGAGGAGCTGAGCCTCTCTGCATGTCTACAGAGCAGAGAGCAGAGCTGTGCAGAACTAGCGGAGGTGCTTCTCAGGTGCCAGGAGCAGCCTAGCTGTGCTGGTCCAGAGCTCATCAGAGGCTGTGTTTCCCTTCCTCTCTGGAGCTACAGCTACTTCTGGTTCCTCGGGYAGCTCATTTAGAGCTCGCTCAGATGTCTACAGGCTCACGGCAGTGTGCAGTGTAAATAGAAGCTTAATCTAATTACAGGCCTGAGCAAGCCCATAGAGGCCAAGCATCCTGAGCTGGCTAAAATACACAGCATGGCAAATCTTCAATCAACCCTCTTTTCATGTGTGTGAGTGAGTTTGGATTCGTCCCTTTTTGAAATTGAAACTGGTGGCATTTTATACCAATTTACACCAGTTATARCAGGTGGGACCTGCAGAAAGCCATGGAGAGCAGCAAAGGAACAAGCCCAGCATCACCTCTCAGTTTGCCAAAGTGCTGTGAGGACATAGAGCAATTAAAAAGAAAACTCTCATCCGTGTTACTGATGAGTARCACTTGCAGTTACTAAAACAGAAAGGATTTTAAATGGCTGATTTATTTTCCATTAGTTTGGTTGCTCTATATTCTTTGCAGTTCTCTCAGGCTCGGCTGTAGAAATAAACCAGTCAAGTTCACTTTTATTCAGACCTCATTTCTAGTCAGCCTTCTTTGCTAGGCTCAAATCAGGAATAACAGGGCTGTAAATGATGAAGGGAAAAACAAGCAGGAGAGGAAAGGGAAAGCAGGGGATGCTGAAATTCCCAAACTATTCCTGCTCTTCCTGCATTTTCCAAAAAGTTGAAAGACAGATTGTTGGCAGCCAGATTTTGGGCCAAATTGGCTTCTAGCAGCACACTTTGATGATTTTTTTTCCCCCAAAAGGCAGAAGAAAATAGTTTAAAAATGCCAAACGGCACTGGCTGACTCCATACACTCTGACAGAGCTGCTTCTCCTCAGGCAAACGGTAATATGCAACCAAGTAAAATCAAGAGCATGCGGTAGATTTACTTAACCATGGTATGAAAAAAAGAATGTCATGATTCCCCCATCCCCACCCCCTTGCACTTTGCTTCTCCTCCAACCATAGAAAATCTTTGGTCTTGAAGTCCTAATCTTAATGATACTCTGACTGACATAAGAATGGTAAATGCACAATTAGAAAGGGCATTTACCTGGTCAGGTATGCTGGGGCTTGTTGTGTATTTTAAGGAAATCTTGCATRAGCTTTGCATCAGGTTGATGGTCTTTGTGCTCTTGACTTCTGTTTTGGAGTACATTTCCTTCTGAGGCAAAACAAGGAGGAATGCACTAAAGCCTTTTATCACACAGTTATCTGCATTCCTGGACAATGTCACTGTCTGATCTGTGACTCATTCACGGTTTCTGCAAAGCTTTATGCTTCCTCTGTAGACCCCTGTTCATTCTGTTTTATTTTAGACAAAATTAGGCTCCAATGAACTTCAGTTTTGAGTGGGAGGCATTTGATATAAATAGGAGAATGGCATACTGTGGGGCAAATGTGGCCACATCTCTCGTTCAGTCTATAATTTCATTACGGAGATCTAGATGCTGAGACAATATAAACCTACTAAAGTACTAATGAAGCCAAAATAGAGAAGAAACTCCTTGCAATTCATTACAGATAGTGAGATTTGCTATGCACCGAAGCTTTTGAATTGTGAAATGCTCAGAATGACCATGGAAACAGAAATATAGCACTTAAATCAAGCAATAACTGGGAGGAGGTAAAGTAAAGATCAAATTTAATCTTTACCTATCCGTCAAACCAACTCCAATTAGAAGGTCAAATTAGTGGTGTGCCTGTAAAACAATTAAACTGGTGAGGTATCCTGAGGAATGCAAATTTTCATCAGGCTGGTTCTTATGCTGTTCCTCCCTTATGCATCGATTGACCAGATCAAACAGGTACAACAGCTGAGCGTGCTGAAGGAGGATAGATGGGGGATGGGTTGACTCTGCACGAAAGGAGTATAGTTAAAGCTGTGTAAGATATACAAGGTAAGGTCTGTGCTTGTAGTGGGAAGAATGGAGGATATTAGCCGATAGATGCCTTCAGTTTTGATAGTTGCTTTCTTCATGGTGTGTCTAAGCTTTCACTGCCTCACAGAAGGATTTCTATGCTTTGATGTATGCAATAAGTAAACCTTTACAGAAAGCTTAGTTTTGATTCAATTCTGCTAAAGATCCCCCAGATGTGACTGGAACCTGGCCTCTGCTGTGGCTGGCATATTAATCCAATGAAATTAGACTGCCTTGTAAGAAGCCTGGAGCTTCCTGGTAACGCCTAGGGAAGCCACGGGACCAGCCCTGGGAATATTAATTCTCACTTTCATTGAGATAGTACCAGTTCTAAAAGGTAGCATGGAGAAATTCAGTCAGTGAGATTCAGAAGAAATGTCCAATTCACGCTTGCTTTGCACAYCTCTGCTGATTACCATTGGGTAAAGGCAGGGTAACAGCAGAACTTCTTGTCTTCGTCATTGTATYAGACATAATGCCAATCCCCAGACAGTGAACAATGGAGAAAGTTAAGCAAAAATAAGACAATAATAATGGGCTTCAGTAACAGKAATACAGGGGCCAGAAGAGAGTGTGGAATATCTAGTAAATAGTGCAAAGGAGATATTTGTGAAAAAGGAACGAACAGGGTAAGGGAAAGGTAATTCATGGCAAAGATAACCAGAATCTGAGAGACAGTCTTTCATTGCAGGGGGCATTGAGCATATAAAGGAAATGTTCAAACTGCAGAGGAGCAAAGACTGATAAGACTTGCACTGCGAAGATTAAGGTATCAGTTTCYAGCCAAAGGGATCCAGGGATTGGATCATTATTGTGCTATTAGCTGTTGGCTGGAGATAAACAAAACAAATGTTTATTCCCAGGAGAAATAGCTCTTAGAGTTTAACTGACATTGCTAATWTGAAATTCCCTTGAGCAAGAAGGTAGTCTCTCATTGGAACTGGAGTTATCACAAGATAATTTCAGGATGATAAAAAGAATAAAAGTGTCTCTTCTGCACTACACAATATATGGTGATTACTCCCTTATCCTCTGCAGGATTATTTTCTGTATTACTTACCCTGTATTGTTCAGTCTAAAAGAAAATAATTAGAGGATTTCTCAATATTTTGGGGGAGATTATTAGAGTGTGTGAACTTCTAGGCACTGCAAGATATCTGCATGAGTTCTTACTATCCTGTCCCTTACACCAGCAAAAAGGATCCCTAAGAAAAAGGATTAAACTTTTGGTAGGAGTACAGGGAAAAACCTCAAACCACTGCTAAGTTTCATGACTTTGCAGAACTGGGGGTAACCAGAGCTCATCAAGGGCAGATCTCAGCTCTCAGAAGCTGGAGAAGTTCCCCTGCAGATCTAGCCAGTATTTTTTCCTAGATATCRATCTGTCACCTTTCAAGAGAATTATCTTTGGAAAGCAACAAGAAGAAAAGAAGAGCCAGTTTAGTAACATGTGTCATCTCTCATTCAGTTCAGACTGTAGAATTTGTGTTCAGGAGGGAATTAATAAACTTCAAAGCTTTGCATTGGCCTGTTAGGTTGCAGGGCAATAGACAAGGATATTCTGATGCGATAAGAAAGCCTGGTTTTGCACTAGGAGAATCTTTAAATGGGAGATGCCAGCAGACAGTCTCTGATGAAATTCTTTTTATTTCCAGTGCACTGTTCTGCCAGCAAAGGAATGAGAGACCCTCTCTCCCACTGTGAGGAATAAGTAGACTGCCCAGTGAAACATATTACAGCAGCATGACACTGATATGACTGAGCAAGCCAGAAAAAGAAACCCAGATTGGACAATCACTTCCAGGAAACTAAACATTCATWTTAAAAGAAATGATACATTTTTTTCTCCTTTCTTTATAACGGCTAATGCCATGATTAACATATCAAATTGTACATGGAGTCTCAGCACAAGACATCAAAGGCTTTCCACATAGGTTCTTCTTCTGCTCTATCTTATTAGTATATATGATGCCCTGAGGATATAACAAGCAGAATGGTAGCATGAGCAGTCTGAATGAGAAGCTGAAGATTTGCTCTATCCCCACTACTAATGAAAAGACCACTGTTTCAAATAGGAGCAACTCTCAGGAGCCCTGCAGCCCCCAGGACCCCCTTAAATAATGAAATCCAACCCAAACAACAGCAACAAAATAATGAAGGGGTAAAATCAAAACTTTTTCTTTTTTCTTTCAAAGTCACATTCTCTCTCTCAGAGACTCCCTGCCACATTCAAGCAGGAAAAGGTGATTTCTTAGGCTAGACGCTAAACGTGGCCACTGCCCTTCAGTGTCATACCTGTGTGAAGTTGTCCCACYAGCAAACAGAGTGAGTTTTCTGGCTGAACATATCAAAACACTTTGGCAAGTCTAATTAGCAGCTTCCCTAMAGATTCCACCCCTCAGACRGGGAAGGACTGGTGCACAATGTATCCTCATTTTCTTTAAAATTGTTCTGCTGGTTGGTACATTTGCTGTTTTTTGCTTATTAAAATACCTTCTTTAACAGCCATAGAAGGAAAATCAGCCTTACCGTGTTTGTGGCTATGGCATTTTGCCTTCTACCCATTATTGTATCTATTTGTCTGCAGCAGCAGTCAGCATGTGGGTGGTTTGGAGAGAGATTTACAGGCTGATGTTGTATTAAGGTTCCTTTTTATTCTGTAATTTAACTGGGGAGATTGAAACATTGTACATTATTTTGCCTGTGGTAAAATAGACCCATTTTAGCTTCATTTTTCCCCCTCCTTCTAGTTGCTTATTAATATTCAGAGTTTATCTTATCTTTTTCCCTCTTCATTTGGTTTGTAAATGATTCCTTTGCTTGTTCCTTTATTTTTAAGCTTGTTTTCAACTTTTGTTTAATCATCTTATTGGTGGATCCTTTTTTTTTTGTTTGCTATTAAATATTGAGTTAGCTTTTAAGTTTATCCCTTTTTGTATTTATTCCTTAAAATGCCAGCTGCTGCTCTCTTTCTCTGCCTGCTTCAGAGACTGTGTGAGTTCAGAGACATGGAGCTGCTCTCCCAGCATGTCACAGATTGCAGATTTTGCTCCAGCTTGCTCAGATGCCACAAGCAAGGGCAGGGAGGACTCTTGCCTTTCACCCCCACAAGGGCTGCCATGAGACATGGGCAACTGCATAAGGCGAAAGAGGGCCCAGTGTAGTGAGGCCTCTGTTTGGGTGATGGGGTGACACCAGGATGTGTGTTGCTCTGCAACCCTCTGGTAGCGTCTCAGAGCAGGTTTTGGACCTGGCCATTTCAACCTTCTCCTTCCAGCTATCCTGCCCTTCACATCTCCCACGGACATCTCCAGTGGACCTGCACCTTGGCATACCTGCTGGTGACCTGTTGATATGGTTGCTGGTGTGTGTGCTGAAATGCGTGCTGCTGCATTGCCAGGGCTAGATACCCRAGCCAGTGAGAGCTGAGGCCAGGTTGCTCCTGAGCTCTCGTTGCATGTTCCCTTTGCTGCATGTTTGTCCTGTCTTCTAGGCCTTACGGAGCAGCAGTGCAGGCAGAGATGGGGCATCCAACAGCCACCCATCACTCCCACCTTCACCCTGCCAAAACTCTCCCCTCGGCGAGGCAAGCTCTGTCTCTGGGTGTGCTATAGCAGCGATGGAGCCCAATCCCATTTAAGAGCAACCYATGCCCTCACAGTGCACTGCGAAAGAGCAATGACTCTCATTCCCTATAAACTGCTCTGTGCTGGCATCACTGTGCTGACTCCAGAGAAGTTATCCCAATTTGAGAGCACTCTCAGGCCTGCACTGAGCTTTCACATCCTTGGTGGACTACTTCATCAGCACATGTTTAGTTTTATGTGATAGTCTTTAATTAAAATTTCATTTGTTCTCCCCCCACCCCCACTCCCCTGTGTCATATCTTTGCAGTCCTTGAGGCTATTTGCTTTGACTGAGCCCTTTCCCCCTTCATTTCAAGTGGGTTTTGGATTTGACAAAAGTCAAATTTACTTTATGCTAGCACTGCTTCCCTCCAGATTCCCTAAGCCTGTCCCTGCAGTGTTCACTCTTCGTCAAAGAATGACAGAGAAGATTTCCCTACTCCACTGGGCCTTCTGTTCATTTTTCTCTTGTTTTCATCTTAATTCCTCTCTCCATTTCATATTTGATCTGTTGAATTCCCTCTATTAACCACCAAAGAGGCAATCTGACTCTTTTCCTCAGTTTCCCCTTAAACCATGCATCATCTGCAAAGCCGTCCAGCAATGATATATCCACAGCAAGCATGACTGGAACACTATCCCAGACATGGTCCAATACAAGGGCAGATTGCAAATCCACCTGTTGTCACAGTTCGAAGCATAATTTTTCTCTTAGTGGATGATACAGCCTGATATATAAAATGGACCATCTTGACAAATTTTTCACCTATGTTTTTGCCCCACTGCAGCATGGTACTTAAGCACACATTTAACTTTGTGTTATTGACTTCTGTGCTTTGCTGTCTGTACCRTGCAATGTCATGTGTAGTGAAGGGGCTCCAAAAATAATGTACAATAAACATGTGATTGACGAGCAGTACATGGTAAAACTGACATTTAAAGGAAAATGGAAAAATTTAACACAGGAATATTACGTTATTTAGCAACGGAGGAAGTACAAAAGCTGAGACAGATAGATACAATTCTTCTGAAATGTCATACAATTTGTAGGGAGCAATGACAATATTGGAATCTTTCAGTAGCATTTGTCATTGTCAGAGGCAGGTCAGTRGACTAGATGGAGCCAATTGTGATCCATTATGACAATGACTAAGCCCTTAGGGACTAAAGTAGTCTTTGGGTTGGTTTGTATATAATTTGTGCAACCCTGGCATTTGCTGAACATAAGTGTAGTACTGGTATATGTAAGATGTACCTGCTCAAAACTGAAGCAATTTTTTGTACTGTTGATTTGCATCGATYGTACATGATTTATGTTTCCTTCTTCATTCCCTGGGTTTTGCACATCCAACCTTTGCCTTTCAAATATATGAAAGGTTTTGCACTTATCAATGTAGGATCATAAGTGGGATTAAAATATTTATATGTAGGGTTTTAATTCTGAAGAAGGTCCTGATTAATATAAAGGGAGTTTTTTTTCAGAGGGGTTGGGGGGAATAGGGGTTGTTCATGTAGTTTGGGGCTCAATTCTGCAAGATAGAAGCAGAATGTCTTCTTCTGTCCAAAGAGGTGCTCAGAACCTTTAGAGATATTTATTCCTTTGCAGACTCAAATCTGTAGGCAAGTAGCAAAAGAAGATAAGAAAGAGAGTACAATAACTCACCAGATTTCCAAGCTGCAGTTTCTCTTATACAGATGATACCATGTGAATCAGCTTCAAGGGCAAGAGAAAGAAGCCTGTGTGAGTAGGGAAACAGAAAGAGTCAACATTTCCTTTTTGATATTGCCTTTCGTAGGTTTGATTACACTTCTGGAACTGGAGTTTACATTATATAGCCAAGGCATAACCTTATCTAAAGGTGAGATACAGGTAAAGAGTTGTTTCCACTTGCTGCCATAGGTTCTGAGTGATCAGAGCTGCTATAGGCAGCTGTAATTGAACTGTTTAGTGTTTGCTAAATATGGTTATTACCTGAGGGTTCTTAAAATACTGTTTGCATTTTTTATGGTCATCGGATTCTCCTGATTACCAGATGTAATAGACTTTTTATGCTACAATGCAACTGTTGAACATTTTAATTGGAATGTCATGTCAAATTTTAAATTAAAAATCAAATACTCAAAGCACCAGTGCTTTTTTGATTACTAAAATTAAAACCTAATTGAATTCTCCCACCAAAAAATATCCTGTGGAAATTTAATTAGAGAAGTGTAAAAGAGCTGATTTTTAAAACATATTAATTTTTAATTAARAGAAATTTGAAAGGCAAATTAGTAAGTTTTAAATTTTCCAAAATATGAATATGGAGATGCCATGTGACACAATAAAGAGAAGACCAAGGTGTAACTTCCTAAATGGCTGTATTACACAGGGCTTGAGTATTACCTGAATAAAGCATAAAGCAATGGATACCTGTTTCTGTTGTGAATTCTCATAAAAATCCTTGATCTTTTGCATGTCAGCACATTAAAGGATTACAATAAARGTTAAAGTAGCTTTGAATGAACATTTGGAATAGGGTGGAAAGAGGGTCTTGTAGTTCAGGGAGTTTAGCTGCCTGTTTCCAAGTGGGATATAAGGTACAGCCTTGTCTTCCATGTTCACTAGTTGACTGGCAAGACCCCTCCCCACTCACTGTGTTGGTTGGTCTAGATCCCTTTCTACGGTCCTGGACTCCCCTAATGTTTTGCAAAGTGTCTAACTCTGGGCCTTCACTCCAGAKACCAGGCACTTAAGAGTACATGGCTTTGTATTGCCCTGCCTTTGTCTGATTAACCCCTACAGATCCAGGAAAATTCACACTGTTAATAAGGACTGAGAAATCATTGACAAACAAGGTGGGCTCAGTTTGGCCTCGTCAGGACGACGTTTCCCTTCTCCATTGATTTTAGTGGTTYGTGGTTGCATACAAGGTGTCAGGGTCAGTGAATTAGAATAGGTGACAAGGACCCTTAGGAAAGGACAATACGATCGTCAGCCAGGGAGACTGGAAATGATTAGCATTTTACTTCTTTCATAATAATTTTTCTTTCTTGAAAATAGGCATCCCACAAACTAGTTCTCTATTCCGTAGCGCTGTGTAATTTCATGATACAGCAGTTAGGAAATAATTTAATTAAAAAAAAAATAAAAAGACTAACTATAGCTCTCTGGAGACTTGCTGCTTAATGATATAGACTTAAAAGTATAAGGCATAACAAAATGAAGAAGAACGGTGCCTGCAGGCTACATTCAAATGTGGGTTATCTCAGGCTCACACAGCTGAAGCCAGGGCAGTATGGACCTTCACTTGGGCCCTGAGCTCAGCAAACCAGGGGGAGCTGGCAGTGGCTACCTGAGCAGAGCCTGGGGAGTTTGTGCTGACCTCAGGATGCTCTGGATTATTCTCCTGGTGCTTAACTTAGAGCATGGCACCAATCCCATTGATTACTCACTTTTATCGCTATCTTGGAAAGCCTTTTTTTGGCTCTGAGAACAAACAAGAAGGAAATTGCTCACAGTTAGGATGCTCAGCTGTGAAAGGGAAAATTGAAGTGTGAACTAGACACCTGTGCTTTCCCTTTACCTAAACACTGAAGTTTAAATGAAGCTCTTTCTCACCTGCCCTCTCTCTGGTGCTGTGCCTTGCACTCTTGACACTTTCCCCAGCAATCCACTTGACCTGGAGAAATCATACCCTTGTCCATGACTGCTCTGGTGCTAATGGCATTTTTGGGGATGAAGCTGATATGAGAGGTTAAAACCCACATCTACCACTTCCTGGGTGAGTGCTCTAGGTGTTAGGCTATTATTTAAAAGGCATTATATACTACCTCTGAACATGCCTATGGGAAAGAAAGTGAGGCTGAAGGTACGCCTCATCTTCTTTCTGAAGACCTTACTACTCGAGTAACCATGTGGCTTTTATGGTTAGTTACTTAGAGCAGACTTTTTTTCCCTTGAATCTGAATTTGGTGTCAGAACCCAAATTGTATGTTAGACCTGTTTCAGGTGCTTTTCTAGCTCTCAGTCTAAGTCCCTAAATCTTTTAACAGGAAAGTCGGAAGTTACATATACTGGAATCTTGTAAAATGCTTATTCCTGAATTTAAGAAGAATGTTCAAAAATGTTGTGAAGTTTCAYGGTAACTTTACAATCTTTATCCTCTGCATGTTGATTTAATAGTCTCTTATAGACACCTAAAAGTGAAGGAATGAAGGTATGATTTGATTATCATGTACACTGATGAACTGTTTCTCTTTTTCAGATGTCATCTCTGAAGTCACTCTTGCAATCAAAAAATCTTGTTATCTTTAGTATGTTTTCTCATTGCATGCTTAGGCAGTCTGCTATCTACAAGCAGCTGATACAACAACCCATTTGTTTTTCAGTTGTTTATAATAATAGYTTACTCTTTCCTTAAAGGTCTGTGCTTGTTTACATTTTTATAACAAACTAAGAAGCACAAAGTCTATTTATGGAAGCAGGTTTAAAGTAATCTGAAAACTGAGGAGCACTAAAGGCTGAGCAAAGCCTTTGGAATTAGAATACTTATAGCAGGAGGAAGAAGTGGATGAATGTAACAAGTCCGTACGGCAGATGCTTGTTTCACTGTTGTGAAAACACTTTTCACACTGGATAGTGATTCAGGATGTTACTGCCTTCTGTTTACTTGGTATTGCACTCACAGCAGAGCCTTATTAACAGTGCAAAGTCAGCTAGCTGAGGTTAAACAGCTTCAGATCTGCAAGGACACATCTGTTTCATTTTGTTGAAGTCAAAAAAAGATTTAAAAAATTCAGAAAAGATATATTTTTATATAAAACCAAAAAGTTACAATAGAGTAAAAAATATTATCCGTGTGAATGAGGTTTGTCAATCACTGTCAGGAGGAGATTAGGATTTGCAGCCCTTCTATCCTCCTTTGCACTCCAAAGACCAATACAGCCAGCCCTGTTTCTCTCAGAAGATTATTGCCTTACTGCCCACTGCACTTCGCTTGGAGGTATCAGCTACTGTTCCATCAGGAGACAGGATGCTGAGAAGACAGGCAATTCATCTGATCTCACGTGGTAAATCTTGCATTATCAGTCCTGAAAACATGGAAATGTCAATATTGAGAGAAAAAAAAAAAAAAAAAANAAAAAAAAAAAAACCCGCACATGGAAGGAGTTTGGAAAGGGAAAAGTATCTGCAAATCATGTACTGGAAAAACTCTCCTTTAAGGGAGAAGATTAAATAACAGTATATGAAGCATGCAGGAAGATATGTGAATTTGGAAGTAGGCTGACCGTAAGAGTCCTTTAGCAGTCTTGGCCCAGACATTTAGAGCCCTGCAGAGCCACGTGGAGAGTCTGTCCTGATGTCTAGTATCCCAGCCTCCGTTTTCCTGGTAGCACCAGCATCAGGCATCTGTCAATGTAAGATTAACTCTCATGCCATACTGGTCCCTCCCCACATGGTGGGAACTAGTTCGCAGATGACCGCTTTAAAATTAAACAAGCAGATCAGTCAGGTTTGGTGAAAGGCTGATCTGTACACATACTGGTTATAGTGACTTATGGTCTCTGTAAAGGTTTAAGAGAACAGAATTTGAAACAGAGAGAACAAAGCAGAAAGCTATTGATTTGTTTCTTTAACATTAGCTTAATTTGAGGTTCATGTAACAAAGGCTTATTTGTAGCAAACTAATAGGAAGATGGCACTGTGACATAAAAATATCCAGCTGAAGTAAAGCGAGGCAATTACAGGTTGTCCGGTGGGTGGATGCAATAATCCTTCATTTCAGAACAGCTGAGTTCTGGACCCCAAGTGTAACCCTCTAGCAGATGCCTCTGTCAGCGAGAAGAGGCCCGTTTCAATCTGTCTCAAGTAGAACTTCTGGGAAAACATAGGTTTTGTGTGGGAAAGAAATTGCCTTTTCAGGGAAAAGATATATTAAAAAAAAAAAGACATTTGAGAATAAGCTCCAGTGAAGCAAGCTGGTTTCCTTTTCTAGTGAAAACATAGTCTGTAGCATCACAAAAGTATTTCCAAATTTTAATAGTTCAACTTTTAGCTAAAGTATCTTTTTCTTTCTTTTTTTTTTTTTTCATTTGTCCAGTGAAATCAAAATTGCTGTAGAAAGCAGACAGAGTTCATGAACATACGCTTTTGGCTAAAACCAGATTATCCACAGACATCTATTTTTGATGAAAAATTCTTGTTTTCCTCTTTCTGGCTTTGGCAAATGAACATATAATTCCCTGGGCCAACTTCTCCACAGTCAGGAACACGAATGTTGGAGTGTCATTTTTTTTAGAAAAAGAAACCAAAGAAACAGGATGGCTACATATATATTTACACGCTATCAAATCCAAACAATATATTGGGGTACTGCCAACAGCACATTTGCAATGTGGTAACTATATAGATTCTTAAAATCCAGAACTCTTATATCTCATTTAAAGCTTTCTGGGAACATTGTGCAAAAAAATTTTTTTGGGAAAATGTGTCAGTTCATCAAAATGTTTCACAAAAATATATCAGTTTAAGTAAAGCATACAGTAGGAAGATTTCTAGGATCCAGAAATGCAGTTTGGCATGAAGTAAGAGGGATCACCTGAAATCTCTGCTTAAGATACAGATCTGACTTCTCTGCAAAGGGCTATTTTCTTGCCTTGTGATGTAATCTAAAGAATACCTCTCCCACTAAAGTCAAAGACAGTCTGGGTTTGGCTTTTCTGGAAATGCTTGATGTCAGCGTGACAGCATCTTGTCAAGTGAAAGATGAGGCACGGCACATAACATGGACTTTGCAGATGTAGTGCAAGGTGTAGCAACAGAAACACAAAACCTCTGCTTTTATTCAGGATTGTCCCAAAGAAACAGAACCTGTACTCTTATTCTGTGCAACTTGTTGCCTCCAAGCTGCTTTTCCACACAAAACAGAGAAACTTCTGAAAATCAAAAAATGAATGATTTATCTTTTTATTTTGGAAATTTTATTCCCCAAATCTGCAAGAATACAGTTCATCCCCTAAAAGATACAACCTCCCCTCAGTGACAAAAATCCTAAAATTTCCCATTTTACCAAGCGTGGGGCACATACTTAACTTTGTGCTGGAGAAGGACTGAGCTCTGCTGAAGTTACCTGGCTCATTTTAGATACTACAGTTAAATCCATGATTAATTGCTTTCAGTGAACCTCAAATCTGAGCATGAGGTTACCTCCATTGTCTTCTGTGGGTTAACTGATGTGCTAAAAGTTTAGCATATGCTTGAGTGTTTGGCTGCATAGGAGCCACTAGAAAATGGGAGAGACAAAAGATAAGCAATCCCTGAGCTAGACCTGAAGTCCCAAGAACACCCCCTAAATGTGGATATTGAACAAAACCTCATGCTTAGGTTAATAGGCATCTTATAATGAAATAAATCAAGATGCAAGCATTAAAGAACAGTGAACTTTGAGGAGTAAGAAACACAGCCAGGAGAGTGTTTTGCAACCTGACCCTGTTTCTATTAGGTATAATATTTGTTTTGCAAATTAAACTGCTCTTTTTCTGTCTCAGCTTTCAGGGATTTCATTCTGGTTATTTAGTATTGGTTCATTGGGTACTTTTATCATTTTAACATTAGAAATGCAAAGCATTTTATTTTAGATAGATTTTAATGAATTTGGTAATTAAAAGATTTTCACTTTTTTATCACAGGAATTGCTTCATGCTTGATAGCAAGGGACCCTGACACACATTTAATGTTTACTTATCAAAGTGGCAAATCACTGATAATTTATGCTGGGTCTAGCTCTACACAATGAGGTTAGTGTTGCAGTAACAAATTTTAATTAAACAGGGCTAAGTTATGGACCGACTGTGTTGTGGTATCAAACCAGCATTTCATTTTGCTCCTGTCAGTTCCTGTGTTGTGTAGTTGCTTAAAATGGAATACAGAATGGTGGAGGGATCTGGTGATTAATCAAAGACAAAAGTCACATGTGGTGCCAAGGAGGATGTATTGCAACTTCACACACCCTTTCTGCAGCAGAACTTTAAACGTCTCCCCATCAGAAATGATGGCAATGGACTCTTCTGGGCTCTGCCCCAGGCTCCAACCCCCAGCATCATGTTTGGTAGCCACTCTTTCCTGCACTGAAGTCACCCAAAGGACTACCTTTTTGCAAAGGACCTGCATGATGAATGGAGAGTGAAGATATGGGGCCAGATCCAGTGATGTGAAGCAGGGAAGAGAAATAGTGAAGGCAGGTGATACATCCCTGAAATGACCCTGGCCTTACACTGGGTTAGTAAGGCTAATTTCCAACTCTTGTTCAATGCAAGAATAGCAAAGCACCTTCACAGGTGACATTACAGAATCACAGAATTGCTGAGGTTGGAAGGGACCTCTGGAGATCATCTAGTCCAACCCCCCTGCTCAAGCAGGGTCACCTAGAGCACATTGCACAGGATTAC